>NC_056744.1:1659936773-1659992801 GCF_019279795.1 Protopterus annectens
AATGTGTAAATGTTTGTATGTGTAAATATTTAAAAAATCCTATATCACAATAAACACTTTATATTAATACTTTCATTAAGCCTGGGGAGCTTGTTGGCATTTAATTGAATCTGCCATTTCAGCCCCCTGGTTTCTAAAAAATTATTACAACCACTGATAAACCCAAAAGAACCAATTTGTTTCAGAACAAAAAAACTAAAATTTTCTTAATTTCCCACATTCCAAACTATATTTCTCCAAGGCATTATTCAAATCTTTCTTTTGAATAGCACAACAATTTTCTCTGATGCAAAACCTTAATTCCCTAATACATCTGTCCATATAAAAATGGGAACAAGGACAACATTCCAAAAGGAAAAAACACTTTAATGACAAAACACAGCAGAGCTTTCAGACATAATCCTTCTTCAATACTACAAACTTATAAAATTTCTTTCATCTTATATACAGGCCCAAAGTAGTCATGTGGTTAGCAGCCCAAAAATCACATGACCATAAGTATCACTCAATAAGTATCACTCAGCTTGCTAATATAATTAATAATCAAATAATGTAACTTTGATTATTAATTATATTAGCAAGCTGAATTTTAAATTATTTAAATTTTTGTTATGTACTATAGAATCATTGCTATCTGTGTTGTTTTAACTTTGCCTTATTGAGTGATACTTATGGTCATGTGATTTTTGGGCTGCTAACCACATGACTACTTTGGGCCTGTATATAAGATGAAAGAAATTTTATAAGTTTGTAGTATTGAAGAAGGATTATGTCTGAAAGCTCTGCTGTGTTTTGTCAACAAGGACAACATACAGCCACATAAACAAGATTAGAGCTGTGACAATTGTAGCTTGCTTCAGAAAAAAACAGTAAAATGCATGCGTTCAAAAGTATACAAATTAAAATTACTAATAAAACAGCAATGCCTACAGGATGCACAACTAAAGGTGCCCATGATAGAAATTTTTCTTAAATCTTGCCCAATGTAATTTTCTAACAAACTTTTGATGTCGGTAGATTTTTTTATAACAAAAATTTGGTTCAACTCTCAATACACATGCCAACTCTCTGTCCCCTGTCTAATATTTCAGTTACACACAATAATTTGAACTGTTTTACTATCAACAGACATGTTAATGGGAAATCTTAAAATAGTATCAGCTTTGCATTTATTGTGCTTTTCATTAAACACAATACCTTGAGAAAGTATAGATGGAAATTCAGTATGCCTAAGTTCAATAATGTTTGAAGTTCAACTACTGGATATCCTCTTATCCACAAATAGGGTAATAAAATCCACTTCTTCAAAAAATTTTCATCAATGCTGGTTAAGCTACTGGCTCTAATCAACTGTCCTCTAAAAATATTGTTTTTCATAAATTTGGGATGATTTCTCAAATAGTGTAAATGATTATTACTAAAAGTGTTCTTCCCATATACTGAACTAATAAATTTATACTGCAGCACTTCCATAGTTAGTATAATGTCTAAAAAATGAATAGTTGTACCTAAATCACTTAAACTGAAAGTCAGCCACCTGACACTTATTAATTTCATCAATGAAAATGTCAAACAGATCTTTGCTTCCCTTCCAAATGAAAAATCGATGCAACAATGATAAAAACAAACATATTGATAAAACTCAGACAATCAAAAAGCTGATTTCTCACCAGCATAACATTAAATGTGCAAAAGTGGGTGCTACCTTAGCACCTATTGCCACACCTGAAACTTGTTGGTAAAGTTTGGAGTCAAAGGTGAAGAAACTGTGTTAAAACAATATCTAATAAACACCCAATCAACTCTCTGGTGGCAAAATCTAATTTATTTAAGTTGGCAAGATTAAGTTTGACAAAATTAATCCCTTCGGTTTGATTAACACTAGTATACAAGGATGTAACGTCAACACTTGTAGGTAGGTACTAGGCTATCGGCCCTAGGGCCTATATAAGCCTAGCCAAAAAGGTACCGTGGCTTTCGTCACCCAAGAAAATCTTTTCCTTTGCCCCTGTCGAGCAGAGCCACAGAAGGGATCCCTATGGTGAATTGACTATTTCCCATCCAATCATGAAGATTTTTCTTGAAAAGTGAGGTATGTCTGCAGCCTTTCCAGTTGTTGTAGATGTCTTGTGAGGTACATACTAAAAGGGGGTTGTACTCTTTAATGGGTCTAATGAGTGATGAGTAGAGGGGAACAATGACCTCTTTTTTGCTGGATGAGAAACCTTTTGTGATGAGGTGTGCCATGTAGAAGGATTTCCTGACTACTGTGGCAATGTGATCAAAGGCGAGACTACTGTCCACCTGTGTCCCAAGGTCTCATCACACTTTCGGTGTTAGACTACCGCCTATATGGTAGTTCATCGGTACAGAGTTTTTACCAAAAGGGATGACATTGCACTTTTTGACAATGAGCTTGAGGCCATGGCTTTGACACCAGGCATCTGTCTCACTGAGGCCCTTCTGTAGGATGTCCACATTGTTAGGAGTTTCAATTATGGCTCCTAGTTTATAGTCATCTGCAAACTTCGTTAGCCAAAGACCTTCTGTGTTAGCCTGTACTTCAGAGAAGTAGATACCAAACAGGACAGGACCTAGGACTGAACCCTGTGGTACTCCACTTGTCACTGGTCTGAAGTTGGATTTGGTGTCTGCTACTTTCACAGTGGGGGTCTGCCAGTGAGCCAGTTGGTAAACCATCTTGTGACATAGGGATTTATACCTAGTTTAGTGAGTTTATCTATAATTCCAGAGTGGGGGATGGTGTCAAAAGCCTTGACGAGATCCAGATAGGCTTTGCGAATCACATTACCCTCATCTACGGCTTTGGTGACTGCTTCAAAGAAGTCTATCAGGTTTAGGAGACATGATCTGCCTTTTACAAACCCAAACCAAAACTGGGTGGGGGTCCAAAGTCTGGAGATTACCAATGTCTTTGTTTGTAAGTTCCATGATGGCACGTTCCATGGCCTTGCAGACCAAGCTCGTCAGGCTAATGGGGCAATATTTCTTGGGGCCATTCAATGGGCACAAAGCCTGAAGTGAGGCTATGATTGAGCATGGTACTTAGGTGGGGTGCCAGTTCATTCTGTAGTTCCTGTAGAATGCAGCCTGGGATGTTCATGTACAATGCAGCCTGGGATGTTGTCAGGTCCCATGGATGCTGTGTTCTTGGCTTTGGAGAGTGTCTTTTTACCTGTGCAGCCATGATTACAGGACCTTTGCATTCTTCCGGTATAGAGATGGGTCCTTTAGGTGGTGAGAGGGGGGTAAAGTTAGCAGTGAGCCCATCTGTCAGGATGTTGGCAATATCAGTTGATTCTGTATATTTAGTGCTATTGTGCTGTAACTCAGAGCAGATCTGAGTGTTGCCACTAAGATTCTTGACATAGCTATAGTATGCTTTGTGGTTGTCACAGTTGTGATTTTGTTTTCGTAATTAGCTTTGGAGGATTTTATGAGGGATCTCAGCTTCTTACTGAGGCTGACCAGGGAGTTCCTCCGATCATGGGGTTTTACTCTTTTTTGCAGCAGTTTCTTTCTTCTGTTGTAGAGTTTGTTTATAGCAGGGGAACACCAGATTGGCTTCCTTTTTTTGAAGAATAACATCTTGGTTCTGTTAGGGATAGCAATGATCCATGCACTTGTGTAAGTGCTTATAAAGTGCATTTGTGTAGGATTCAGCAGTCATACCCCTAGTGTCCATCTCCATGGGTGTTATGAAGTTTGCCACTTCTGTCTTAAGAAGTGTGAAGTTGGCCTTGGAGAAATTTTTTACGGTGGTTTCCCTAATGGGTGTTGGGGGTGGGATGTGGATGTCTAGGGTGATTAGCTTGTGGTCGGATCTGATCAATGAGGAACTGACCTCTGGTGTGGAACACTGGTCACCCATGTTGGTAATGACCAGATATTGCTGCCCCTGGTAGGGTTGTGGATAAGTTTATCCAAGGCTTTGGAATTTATGAATTCCAGAAAACATTGAGCAAAAGAGTTGGTACATGAGTAGTTTTCCCCATTAATGGTGCGGTAGTTGAAATCACCCATTATTAGGCTGTTAGGTTATACCCTAACATTTTCCAGTGTGTCAAGAAATAAGGAATGGGAATCCTGGGGCATGTTGGGGAATCTGCAGCAGGCTGCAATTAGATTGTGATCTTCCCCAGAGTTAGTTGCACTTGGATAATCTCAAATGCATTATGCTGAGCAACTAGCCTGGAGGTGTGGATATCCTTAATGAATATGGACACACCTCCACCTTTAGTGTTTCGGTCCAGGTTAGGTTGCCAAAAAGTGTGGTATGAATTATAGCCTGGTAATGCAGGAGTGCCTTCTGCAGCCTTAAGCTAGGTCTCTGTCCCTGCACAGATGTCAATCTTTTCCATTTTAAGGAGTGCCTCGAGTGAGTGAATTTTGAGGTTTAGACTTCTAGCATTTAGTAGCATTACCCTCAGAATTTGCTTGCTTGTACCTGTTACGGTGGTTAGTTTGTCATTTGAGCATTGCCTAAAAAAAGGCACTATAGGGGTGGCAAGAGCCTATCCAGTATCCGGAATCCCAAGGGTGACAGGTGCAGGCCATCTCTGGCAAAGCATCGTGGTCTGTTGATCATGTCATCCCAGACAGACAGATACTGGATCCCTTTAGAATGTCACCAGAAGCATAGCCAATTGTTGAAGTCAATCATTTTGTCCTTGCACTGTAGTATTATTATGAGTGATGGCAGGATGCTACTCAGGACTAGGGGCATACCTGCCTGGGCTACAAGATTGGAGAGCTCCTCCCATGTCTCTTTTCATGTAGTCTAGGGAGGTATGTCTCAGGTTATTCACACCAACATGGACAATGACAGAGTCATATTTGTACTTGCTGTGGAGTGACCTGAGTGCGTGCGTTATGTGGTGGATCCCGGCACAAGACAGGCAGCTGACAGTCACTTTCTCCTTGTTTAGGCTGCTGAGTGGAACCATCAGTGTTCCTGACTATAGAGTCACCTATGACTAGAGTGTTGGGAACATTGTTATGCGTTATGGGCTGTGGTTGAGTGGTACATTGAGTTTGCAGGCTATGTGTCATTTGGGTTGTGTTGGGGATGGAGGTTGCTTGCATTTCTGCTTTGGAAGTCTCTGTTGCTTGGGCAGATTTTTATTGAGTGCCTCCATGAATATAGGTGCGTGTTTTGTGTTTCTATGTGTGTGTTTTGGTGGTGTAGGTTTTGAGGGACTATGTGATGAGTGTGGTGTGGTGCAAGTGTTTACCCCCTCCCTCTTGACTGTCTAGGCCAGTCTTGGGAGAAGAGACCTTTGCTTTCAATTTGGCTATATAAGTGCATCTCTCACAGGTTGTAATGTTGTGTGGTAGTAGGAGGAGAGGGTTGTCTGTGTACATGAGGCAATTGCTGCATTGCCCCAAGATGCCCAGATTCATCAGGTAGACAGGAGGAAACACCAGGAGCTGACCCATAGACATGCCTGGATAGGTGCTTATTTAGTAAGTACTAACAACTATTTTCTTCTAGGCAAGTGGGGAAAGTTGAGTGCTGTAGTAATTTGTAGCTTATTTAGTGCTTATGAGTTCTGAACAAGTGCTGAACTCAAAGAAACAGATTTGAGTGCTAAAACTAAAAAATGGGCTAGTTCTAAGGGAAAATTTGAACAGAAGACTTTATGGCACCAGGAATAATTTAACCCTAGCTAAGCGGCGATACATAAAGTGTATTTTTTAATATAGCAGTAGCAAATAAGCAAACTGATTTAAACAAATTAACCAATAGAAAGTTAAAAACTGAGCCACGTTCCAGCAGTCTTCGATCAGACAAGTTCTGACTGCACACTCCTGCCACTAGGGTGCAGGGGAACCTTCACCAAAAAAAGATGGCCTGGATTAGTGCTCAAGTTATATAAATAAATCAAATGAAGAAGGTAGACCACCACCACGAACGATATTAGAACTTTTATTTCATGTAAAATCCAAAGGAATGAGCGCTTTCGCGTGCTTCCAATGCACGCTTCTTCAGACAGGTTTAAAATATTGTAGTATACCATGCCTTATATATCTAGCAGCAACAATATTTAATTAATTAATCAGTTAATTACATACTTTAAATCTTAAATCATCAATTTACTTAAAGCTGTATAACATCAACTGCTTTCTGTAATACTTAGTACAATAAAGTGAAAATAAAAAAACAAGTCTTATGTTCATTCCGTTAATGTTAGATGACATTTCTCACTAATAATTTTGATACTAGAATTATGTATGAAAGAATGTAAAAATTCATATAGATAAAATAAAATAAAATACTGATCTTATTATGTGCCTTCACTTTAGTACTGAATATATACGCTGCCTAATTATATTCGAGATGTTTACTGTGTAGCAATAAAAGCCAAGTATATAGTGGAGAGGGAATCTCCAAACGACCAGGTGTATATAATGTCATTATATTAAAAACTACTATTAAAATGTTATATCTATTAAAAGTGCATATATAACATATACTGTGTATTAAAAATAACTATTTATTCTAAATATTAAATAAACACAATAGAATCTAACTGTATGTCTAATTCATGTATATGTATAAATATAAATGTAATATATCAATATATATATATATATAGCAAAACTATAAAAATATGTATATAAATAAATAAATAAATAAATAATATATAACATCTATGAATATATGTGTATATATATTGCCCTGAATGAATATATAAGATGTTGGAAAACTCAGGACAACACCAATGTTGATAAAACATAATCTATATAGAATGTTAATATACTATAATATATTATAGTGTGTAATCATTCCCTATTCATTAAATAAAACCTACATAATGAAAACTAAATGTAAATATACATAAATCATGAAATCAATAAGATAAATAATTATCTGCTTAATCTAAAATTCATTTATGAGGACATAGAGCTTATTCAAGAAAAGACCTGCATGATGGTAAATGAATAAATCAAATAAAATGAATATATGAAGTAACAGACAGAATAGCCTCAGGGATATATCTATATCCATAACAGTGTATATAGGTTGTGTCTAAATAATACATCAGAGCAGCTGAATGCATATAAACACAGTAATGATGTATAAAATATGTGGTGTTAATTAAATGAGCATTCAAGTCTGAATCTAAAGTCACACATACAATAGCAGAACTCTTAGTTAATGCATTAGGAGATATATGAGACTGAATAAGTCAATGATATTTCCGTTTCTTCAAATGTGATCTAATGCTAATATAGCTATTAAGGCCTGGATACTTCTGTGCTCTCATCCTGAATATCCAATCTAACTCTAAATTCTCTAAGTCATTGAAATTGTCTCCTTTTCTCACGTTAGGCATTCTTTTTTGTAATACCCTAAAGACAAAAATATGATTCGGATATTCTGAAATGTGTTTGGATAGGGCATTTTTAGAATCTTTCTTTTTTATAGCATATAAATGCTCTTGTATCCTGTCCCTAAACCTTCTCGTTGTCATGCCCACATAAAAAGCCGGGCATAATTCACAAGTAGCTAAGTAAATCACATTGGTGTCATCACAACTAGCTGGACAACTGATATCAAATTCATGCCGTAATTCCGGATGCATAAACTTATTGTTAGTAGATAACCATTTACATGAAGTGCACCCTCCACAAGGGACAGTGCCCATATTAACTTTATGGCTACTTACTGTGTTGAACTTTTCATTGCATAGAATTCTTTTTTAAATTCTGCATATTTTTATATGTAAAGGAAGCTCTACTTCCTATTAGCCTCTTTATTTCCTCATTGGTGATTAATATTGACCAGTTTTTGCTAATGATGTCAGTGATATATTTATTATCACTGGTGTAGCTGATAATGCATCTTATTTGCTTACATTCTTGATGTTCTAGATGCCTATTACCATCCTTATGTTGAAATGTAACCCTTGGTTTATAGCCAGCATCATTCACAAATTTTTCTTTTATACATGCTATATTATATGGATTATAGCCTCTATCCAAGAGCAGGCATTCTAGTTTGTGAAATTCTGTGTTGCATTCAGTTTTATCCTGGCAGATCCTATTTAACCTTGTGAACTGCCCTTTGATAATATTGGAAAAAATGAATCTGGGGTGCATACTATCGTATTCTAGTAGTGTGTTTTTCCAGCACTCTTTTCTGTAAAGAGATGTAACTAGTTTACCTTTGTTCTCTTTCCTGATGTTAAGATCTAAAAAATTAACATTGGAAAAAGAATATTCCATTGAAAATCTGAGGAAATCTGTAGTTTTCTCCAAATCTTTCACAAATATTTTGAGTTCCTCAGGGGTTCCATCCCAAATTAATAGTATGTCGTCCACAAATCTAAAATACGCCAGTACTTTCTGATATGCAAGGTGTGGAAACAGACATGTGGTCTCCCATTTATAAACAACTAAATTAGCATATGAGTTGGCGCAGGGGGTGCCCATGGCCACCCCCCACTGTTGTATATAATAGGAGTTGTTAAACATCATAGCATTCTTGGTAAGCACTATCTCTAATAATGCATTCAGTAGAATCTGTTCACTGTTATTATAGGCCCCAAATTTATTTAGTATATATCTTATGGCCTCTAGACCATATGTGTTAGGTATCGCTGTGAAAAGACTCTGCACATCTAGTGTAACTAATAAATGCTTATCAGAAATCTGTTTCTGTATATTATTGAGATGTTGAATCAATTGGTATGAGTCTTTTAATATTGTTGTGATGTTATTCACTATTGGTTTTAACTTTTTTTCAATAAATATTGAAATATTTTCCGTGACCCACTGATGTCCCACTACAATGGGACGTAAGGGCGGTGGTGTTATACCCTTGTGCATCTTGGGTAGCCCCTTGATGTATGGTATCAGTGGATGTTCAATAAGTAAAAACAAATAGAACTCATGGCTAATTTGTCTAGTGACCATCATATCATAAATGTCATGGTGTACCTCATATATTAATTTGTCTATTGTCTTCTTATCTATCTCCTTGTATGTGAGGTCATCCTTTAGAAGTGTATCCATATATTCTATATAATCAACCTTGTTGAGTATAACAATCCCCCCTCCCTTATCTGCAGGTCTAATTGTCACAGTTCTATCCTTGGATAAAGTGTTCATTGCTAACCTTTCCTCCTTGGAAATATTATGAAACAGTGAAAGTGCGCCTTTTTTGTAATTTGCATAATGTTTATACAGATCATTCTCACATGCTTTAATGAAGCATTCTATGCACGGATGTAAAGTAGGTGAGAAGGTACTTTTCCTTTTATAGCATTCAAAACCATTCACTCTCTCATTCAAACTATTACTATTCTGAGTAGTTTCTTTAAAAAATAACGCCAAGGCTATATTGCGAGTAAATAAACGCAATTCTGTTAACAAGGTAGAAACATTACTAACTTGAGCTGGTATGAAGCTCAGTCCCTTATTTAAAAGTGTATAGTCCGTTTCCGTCAATGATATATCAGACAAGTTAAACACCAAGTCGTTCAATCCTTTCCTCGCCCCCTCTTGCTCGTCGGTTCTCCTGACATTCTTCTTTTCCGTCTTCCATGGCTTGTCGATCTTCCTCTGGACTCTCTGCGTTGGCGTACGGGAAGTGGTAAAAAAGAATCCAGGTGTGTTTGCTGTAGTTTCGGTCTCGCTCCCGGCCCTTGTTGAGTTAACAGTGCTAGCTGGTTGGGTGGTGGTGTGCTATCATCTGTGTTGATTCTATGACCACTCGTTGCGTCTACCGTGCTTACGTCACAAGACATGGCTGAGTCTGTTAAAGGGGTTAGGTCTTCTCTCTCACTAGTCGATCCTCTTACTCTTCCTTCAACCCTTTCGGTTCGTTGTTGTCCTTCTCTCTGATTGTATCTTGGCCATACAAAGACCTGGCCATTTGCGAAATCTTGTACATCTCTCTGCAATTTACGTAGTTTAACTACTTGTAGACGTTCTCCATAAGCACTAACTTGATTAATGAGACTGTCAATTCTGCTGGCAAATATTTCCCCTTTAAATCTCTTACTTATATCTTTGTATAGTGAATCAGTTTTGGCTGATAATTCGTTTTCTATTGGTTGAAAATAGTCAATAATTAGTTGAATGTATTTGAAACCAAGCTCAATGTTCATTTTTTGCCAGTTCTTAAGAAGTACGGGGTGGCTGTTGCCGTAAGAGGGCATGCAAAGCACCCTCATTCCCCTGGGTACTACTTTATGATGCAGGCATGCCTCTAGGTGACGGCATTGCCATATCAATCTAAATTGTTTATATAAATCATTTTCCAGTTCTTTATATAATGGATTAAAGTCATTGAGTAGGTTTACAGTACCTGATTCCGTTATATTAGATTGTACGGAGAAGTCCATATTCAGTAACGGATTAGATCTCTGCTCCGTTAAGTGAATCCATTTAGAATTCGACATAATTCTTTCAGGATGGTAATCAAGTTCGACAGCTGAATTATCCATCGTGTAGGGAATTGGTGAACAACCAACAGCACAAACAGTTCCAAGTAAAAAGCACACCTTTCCCTCAAAGTTGGTCGACCAGAAAAAGCTAGCGACAATCAAATGAAGAAGGTAGACCACCACCACGAACGATATTAGAACTTTTATTTCATGTAAAATCCAAAGGAATGAGCGCTTTCGCGTGCTTCCAATGCACGCTTCTTCAGACAGGTTTAAAATATTGTAGTATACCATGCCTTATATATCTAGCAGCAACAATATTTAATTAATTAATCAGTTAATTACATACTTTAAATCTTAAATCATCAATTTACTTAAAGCTGTATAACATCAACTGCATTCTGTAATACTTAGTTAGTACAATAAAGTGAAAATAAAAAAACAAGTCTTATGTTCATTCCGTTAATGTTAGATGACATTTCTCACTAATAATTTTGATACTAGAATTATGTATGAAAGAATGTAAAAATTCATATAGATAAAATAAAATAAAATACTGATCTTATTATGTGCCTTCACTTTAGTACTGAATATATACTCTGCCTAATTATATTCGAGATGTTTACTGTGTAGCAATAAAAGCCAAGTATATAGTGGAGAGGGAATCTCCAAACGACCAGGTGTATATAATGTCATTATATTAAAAACTACTATTAAAATGTTATATCTATTAAAAGTGCATATATAACATATACTGTGTATTAAAAATAACTATTTATTCTAAATATTAAATAAACACAATAGAATCTAACTGTATGTCTAATTCATGTATATGTATAAATATAAATGTAATATATCAATATATATACTGAAATTGGTTCACCTTGTTTGCTCTAGCATAGACTAGATCCAGGCCTACTGAATCTAGCTTTGTTTATATACTTGTTGTTTGTTTGCTTGTTATTTCCCTGGAAGCTAATTCACCTAATACGCAACTTCTCAGCGCTTCTGTGGATCACTAGTGATATCTGCATTGCTTACTGTACTTATTTCCTTGTTTCACTTGAAAGAAAGTTACTGTTTGTCGTTTTTGCATTTAGTTACTTGTATCACATTGCACTCAAGTTACCTGGCACTTGCTCACTAAAGCAATTATATAAGTCAGCACTAAAAATTAAAAGCACTACACCCTCACTCCCCACTGGCCCTTGTTTTCAATTAAGGATTTCCCAATATTATTCTAGCATGTCCAAAGGTCAGTTGTCAATCTCCTCTCCGGTCCAGCTGGTGAATCTGGGAATCTTGAGGCAATGTTATAACTGCCTCATGTACACAGACAACCCTCTCCTCCTCCCACATAACACAAATACTTGCGAGAGATGCAGCTATTTAGCCAAACTGGAGGCTGAGCTCTCTCAACTCAGGACTGGCAAGACCAGACAGGAGGAGAAGGCAACTACACACACCACAAAACCAGCCTCACATAATGCTACCACTCCACTGAATCAAACACATAAACACACAAAGACATACTCGGAGGCTCTGAGTAAAATTTACCTAAACAGCAGAGGCCTCCAAAGCAGACACCCAAACAACTGCTACCTCAAGACACCCCACAAGCAACACATAAACCACAAAAGCAGTGTGCAAAGCAGTCACAGCCCTTAAGGCCAAATACAACACCAAACATACTTGTCATAGGTGACTCCATAGTCAGACACACTGGCGTCCCACTCACCAGGCTGAACAAGGAGAGGGTCACAGTAAGCTGCCTATCGGGCGCTAGAATCCGCCACATAACACAAGCACTGGTCACTCCACAGCAAGTACAAATATGACACAGTCATTGTCCATGCTGGTGTGAAGCGACCTGAGACGCACCTCCCTGGACTGCATGAAAAGAGACATAGAGGAGCTCTCTGATTATGTAGCCCAGGCAGGTATGACCCTAACCCTGAGCAGTATCCTTCCTTCACCAAGAATGATGACACAATATAGAGACAAGATGATCAGCTTTAACAATTGGCTTAATGTCTGGTGTCATTCAAACGGGATCCAGTGTCTGTCTGCCTGGGATGACATGCTTGACAAGCCACGCTGCTTAAGGGACGGCTTGCACCTGTCACCCTGGGATTCCGGATATTGGCTAAGGCTCTTGCCACCCCATAGTGCCTTTTTAGGCAAGGCTCAAATTCTAAACCTACCACCCTAGAAAACAAAAATGGGAAGAAATTGAGGGTAATGCTGCTCAATGCCAGAAGTCTAAATCTCAAAATGCACGCACTCGAGGCCCTTCTCAGTATGGAGAACATCGATGTCTGTGCTGTAACTGAAACCTGGTTCAAGGCTCCTGAGAGCACCCGGCACTATTAGGTTTTACCTCATATCATGCGTTCCGGCCCCAAAACCCGGACCACTCCACAAAAGGAGGGGTGTATCCATATTCATAAAGGATACTCACACCTCCAGGTTGGTGGCAACGCATGAAGCTTGAAACCATCCAGGTGCAACTAACAATAGGCAAAACTGCTCTACAAATTGTAGCATGCTACAGGCCACCCTCTCAAACTCAGGAACCCCACACAGCCTTCCTGAAGACACTGGAGGGTATAAATGTATCTCCAAACACCATCATATTGGGTGACTTCAACTACCCGAATATAGACTGGGAACATTACTCAAGCCCTAACTTTCTAGCCCAACGGTTCCTGGAGTTCATAAATTCAAATGCCATGGAACAGCTAGTCACTGTTCCCACGAGAGGAGAAAATATACTAGATCTCATTGTCACAAACATGGGGACAAAATGCTCCACACGGAAGTATATCCCTCATTGGTGAGATCTGATCATAAACTAATCTCACTGGAAATCCACATCCGCCCCACCCCAAACAAAAAAGACCATAGTGAAGAACTTCTCTAAAGCAAACTTCACACTACTCAAGCCTGGTGTGGTATCCTTCAAGGCCCCTGAGTCAGAGGAAACCACAACCCAAGCTGCGGAAGCCCTTACAAATGCCTTCTATGAACACCTCCAGGACTGCATGGATCAGGCAATCCCAAATAAAACCAAGACTCTTTCCACAAAGGGCAAGCGTCCAGTCTGGTGGACCCCAGCCATTAACAAACTTTACAATAAGAGGAGAAAGCTATTACATGATAGAACAAAATCCATAAAGGGAAGTCACCCTGATCATTATTAGTAAAAAATACGAGCACCCAAAAAATCAACTAAGACCAATTTTGAGAGAAAAATTGCCATGGATTCAAAGGACAATCATAAGGCCTTTTTCAGCTATGTTAGGAACCTGGGTGGAAACTCACAGATATGCTCAGAATTAGTCCAAAATGATACAAAAATCACTGAACCCACAGACATTGCCAACATACTGGCAGACAGGTTCAGTGCAAACTTCACCCCTCTCCCCTAAAGGAGAGATAACTATCCCAGCCGAGTGTAGCCTCCCGGACATCTCAAATGCGCAGGTGAAAGCTGCTCTCTCTAAAGCTAAAAACACAGCATCAATGGGACCGGATGGTGTCCCCGGCTGTGTGCTACACGAGCTAAATGAGGAATTAAACCCGCACATAAGGCAGCTGTTTAATCTCAGCCTTACCACAGGATACGTGCCCAAGGAGTGGCGTTCGGCAACTGTGGTCCCACTCCACAAAGGTGGCGCCTCTACGGACCCTGGTAATTACCGCCCCATAAGCTTAACAAGTCTAGTCTGCAAAGCTATGGAGAGGATCATAATGGAGCTCATAAACAAAGATATAGGGGACTTGCAGACATTGGACCCGACCCAGTTTGGCTTTGTCAAGGGAAGATCATGCCTTTTGAACTTGGTCGACTTCTTGAAATAGTCACCAAGGCCATTGATGAGGAAAGGCAGTCCATACAGCCTACCTTGACCTTGCAAAGGCTTTCGACACAATACCCCACTCGGGTATTGTAGAAAAACTTACCAGCTTAAATGTAAACCCATATGTCACAAGATGGGTTGCAAACTGGCTTAAGGACAGAACCCACAGGGTTAGAGTTGCTGGCGCTGTGTCAGACTCCAAGCCGGTCACAAGTGGTGTCCCACAGGGCTCGGTCCTTGGCCCCTATTGTTTGGCATCTACTTCTCAGAAGTACAGGCCAACATGGGAGGACTTTGGCTGACAAAGTTTGCAGATGACTGCAAACTGGGCGCCATAGTGGAAAGTGCATCGGACACGGATATCCTTCAGAAGGGACTCACGGAAACAGATAGCTGGTGCCAGAGCCATGGCCTGAAGTTAAACGCCAAAAATGTATAGTCATACCCTTTGGGAAAAACAAGGTAACCCCAAGCTACCATATAGGTGGCAATCCACTAAGCACAGAAGAGGTTATCAGGGACCTGGGGACCCAGGTTGACAGTGGCCTTTCTTTTGACACTCACATTGCTAAAGTGGTTAGAAAGACCTTCTACATTGCCCACCTGATCATGAAGGGATTCACATCCAGATCTAGTGAGGTCACTGTTCCCTGTACTCTTCACTTATCAGACCAATGATCGAGTACAATGCCCCATTCGGGATGTATCTCACCCGACATCTGCAGCAATTGGAGAGACCCCAAAAGTTCCTCACCAAAAGGATAAAGGGACTCCAAAATCTGTCATATGCTGCCAGATTGAAGAAACTCCAGCTCTATTCAGTCGCATACCGTCTGCTCAGAGGTGACATGTGCCTGACATACAAGGCCATGTCCAACCCGGAATTAATGGACATGCTCCACCTCAAAAATCCAAATCCACCAAAACCACTAGAGCAAGCGACTTAAACCTTAGCACGGATATAAATAGGACGTGCTGGAGGGATAGATTTATCACTCAGAGACTCCCTATGCTGTGGAATAAAATCCCAGTCCATGTGAGGCAGAGCACCTCGCTGACTCTGTTCAAGAGAAATCTAGACCTGTGGATGGGAGATCGTAGGTTTACCCCGGGAATCATCTCTGGGTCACTGCTGGACAGAGGCACAACAAACTAATGGGCACAGTATTTTTTCATATAAGGGGTGGCGTAGGCCACAATAATTTGGGCTAGGCTTATAAATGCCTTAGGGCAGATAGCCTAGTATAAACCTATGAACCTATGAACCTATATATAGCAAAACTATAAAAATATGTATATAAATAAATAAATAAATAATATATAACATCTATGAATATATGTGTATATATATTGCCCTGAAGGAATATATAAGATGTTGGAAAACTCAGGACAACACCAATGTTGATAAAACATAATCTATATAGAATGTTAATATACTATAATATATTATAGTGTGTAATCATTCCCTATTCATTAAATAAAACCTACATAATGAAAACTAAATGTAAATATACATAAATCATGAAATCAATAAGATAAATAATTATCTGCTTAATCTAAAAATTCATTTATGAGGACATAGAGCTTATTCAAGAAAAGACCTGCATGATGGTAAATGAATAAATCAAATAAAATGAATATATGAAGTAACAGACAGAATAGCCTCAGGGGATATATCTATATCCATAACAGTGTATATAGGTTGTGTCTAAATAATACATCAGAGCAGCTGAATGCATATAAACACAGTAATGATGTATAAAATATGTGGTGTTAATTAAATGAGCATTCAAGTCTGAATCTAAAGTCACACATACAATAGCAGAACTCTTAGTTAATGCATTAGGAGATATATGAGACTGAATAAGTCAATGATATTTCCGTTTCTTCAAATGTGATCTAATGCTAATATAGCTATTAAGGCCTGGATACTTCTGTGCTCTCATCCCGAATATCCAATCTAACTCTAAATTCTCTAAGTCATTGAAATTGTCTCCTTTTCTCACGTTAGGCATTCTTTTTTGTAATACCCTAAAGACAAAAATATGATTCGGATATTCTGAAATGTGTTTGGATAGGGCATTTTTAGAATCTTTCTTTTTTATACCATAAACATGCTCTTGTATCCTGTCCCTAAACCTTCTCGTTGTCATGCCCACATAAAAAGCCGGGCATAATTCACAAGTAGCTAAGTAAATCACATTGGTGTCATCACAACTAGCTGGACAACTGATATCAAATTCATGCCGTAATTCCGGATGCATAAACTTATTGTTAGTAGATAACCATTTACATGAAGTGCACCCTCCACAAGGGACAGTGCCCATATTAACTTTATGGCTACTTACTGTGTTGAACTTTTCATTGCATAGAATTCTTTTTTAAATTCTGCATATTTTTATATGTAAAGGAAGCTCTACTTCCTATTAGCCTCTTTATTTCCTCATTAGTGATTAATATTGACCAGTTTTTGGTAATGATGTCAGTGATATATTTATTATCACTGGTGTAGCTGATAATGCATCTTATTTGCTTACATTCTTGATGTTCTAGATGCCTATTACCATCCTTATGTTGAAATGTAACCCTTGGTTTATAGCCAGCATCATTCATAAATTTTTCTTTTATACATGCTATATTATATGGATTATAGCCTCTATCCAAGAGCAGGCATTCTAGTTTGTGAAATTCTGTGTTGCATTCAGTTTTATCCTGGCAGATCCTATTTAACCTTGTGAACTGCCCTTTGATAATATTGGAAAAAATGAATCTGGGGTGCATACTATCGTATTCTAGTAGTGTGTTTTTCCAGCACTCTTTTCTGTAAAGAGATGTAACTAGTTTACCTTTGTTCTCTTTCCTGATGTTAAGATCTAAAAAATTAACATTGGAAAAAGAATATTCCATTGAAAATCTGAGGAAATCTGTAGTTTTCTCCAAATCTTTCACAAATATTTTGAGTTCCTCAGGGGTTCCATCCCAAATTAATAGTATGTCGTCCACAAATCTAAAATACGCCAGTACTTTCTGATATGCAAGGTGTGGAAACAGACATGTGGTCTCCCATTTATAAACAACTACCAGATTCATCAGGTAGACAGGAGGAAACACCAGGAGCTGACCCATAGACATGCCTGGATAGGTGCTTATTTAGTAAGTACTAACAACTATTTTCTTCTAGGCAAGTGGGGAAAGTTGAGTGCTGTAGTAATTTGTAGCTTATTTAGTGCTTACGAGTTCTGAACAAGTGCTGAACTCAAAGAAACAGATTTGAGTGCTAAAACTAAAAAATGGGCTAGTTCTAAGGGAAAATTTGAACAGCAGACTTTATGGCACCAGGAATAATTTAACCCTAGCTAAGCGGCGATACATAAAGTGTATTTTTTAATATAGCAGTAGCAAATAAGCAAACTGATTTAAACAAATTAACCAATAGAAAGCTAAAAACTGAGCCACGTTCCAGCAGTCTTCAATCAGACAAGTTCTGACTGCACACTCCTGCCACTAGGGTGCAGGGGAACCTTCACCAAAAAAAGATGGCCTGGATTAGTGCTCAAGTTATATAAATAAAACTAGATTCAGGTATGAATATAGTCTATGCTTCAGCAAACAAGGCGTATGAATTTCAGAAAGAAACAGTTGTGATAAGCAGGCACAATAAGCCTTTAACCAGAAACTTCCAACTCAGAAGGGCAGAATCTACCCTCTCCTCCCACAAGAATGCAGACCACACCTTCTTCATGTAAAATAACTGTCCCTAAGTCCAAGTGCTTAAACCAGAACTAATACACTTTTAGAATAACAGACTCTAAGCTTTCAATCAGCAACCCCCAACTTTGGAGGATGTGAGCTACCTGTTCTGCCACAACAGTGCAGACCACAAACCTTCTTAATGTAAAACAAATGGTCTGATGCCCAAGTGCTTAACCCAAAGGCTTAGAATAACAGTTACAGTTTAACCAGGCTACTAACAAGCAGTAATAAATGCACCAGAATAAATGCAATTAAGTACTTTTAAGAACAGGCAGCAAAAGCAATATAAAGTAATAAAGTAGGAAGATAAAGAAATACAGTAAAAGCAAATGAATAAAGTGCAATTTTTTTATAACAATAGAAAACGAGCAAACTGATTTAAACAAATTACCCAATTAACCAATAAAAAAGCTCAAAACTGGGCCCTGTTCCAGTAGTCTTCAATCAGACAAGTTCTAACTGAACACTCCTGCCACTAGGGTGCTGGGGAACCTTCCCAAAAAAGATGGCTTGGATTAGTGCTCAAATTATAAAAACAAAGCTAGATTTAGCAGGCCTGAATCTAGTCTATGCTACAGCAAAAACACGGTGCAGCAATTTCAGAAACAGTTCAAATAAGCAAGCACAATAAGCCTTTAACCAGAAATTCCCATCTCAGGAGGGCAGAATCTAGCCTCTCCTCTCACAAGAGTGCAGACCACAAACCTTCTTAATGCAAAATAACCGGCCTGAATCCCAACTGCTTAAACCAGAACCAATACATTTAGAATAACAGACACTGAGCCTTCAATCAGCAATTCCCAATTTAGAAGGATGTAAGCTACCTGCCCTGCTACAACAGTGCAGACCACAAACCTTCTTAATGTAAAACAGCTGGTCTGAACCAAAGTGCTTAAACCAACCAGCTTAGAATAACAGTTACAATTTAATCAGGCTACTACCAAGCAGTAATAAATGCAGCAGAATAAATACAATTGAGTACTTTTAAGAAGAGGCAAAATCAATAATAGGAAGAAACATAAATACAGTAAAAGCAGATGAATAAAGTGCAATTTTTTTTTGTAAAGTGCAAGGAGAGAGGAAGTGGGTTTGCCTTCTCAAATGTTCTCACTGTATTAAGTAGAGTGAACATGAGATTGGGAGGGGTGTACCAGATCAAATTTATAGTAGGGGCGGGCAACTGCAAAGCCACCAACTATAACACCACCACAAGAATAGGGTGGGAGCGAGGGGGAAAAACTGTTTCAGGATAGATGAGAACAGAAACAATGCCAGAAAATATATAAAACAATTCAGTCCGGCAACAAAAAAAATTAAGTCTTACAAAATTGAGACAATGCAGAACTCTGAAAGGTTAAAATGCCAAGGAATATGCTCACCAATCAGTGATATGTTTCCAGATTGTTTGAGAATCACACTTCAGCCAGAATAAGAGGAGTTTCCAACAGTGTATACAAGAATTTACAAACTATTTTTTTAAATCAGCAAGCCTTGAAGCTATCAGTTAACACAAATTCACCATTCAAACTATACTTCCCAAGATCAGCTAAAAAATGCCATGAATCTTTCAGATAAAATTCATTACTTTGATCCAAAGGATTCAGAATTTCATCCAAATAACTTGAAATAGTAACAGTCTTGTTTTTTGGGCTGGAAACAATTGGACAAAAAGGAGGACATTTTTGTCTTTGTGGATCTTTGGAATACCAACGATCTGTTTTAACTCATGCTCTTCAACTGTAAGAAAATCAAATAATTCTAAGTTAACAGGCCTACTGTTAAATAACTCAATTTCATGTCAATGTTTTTATAACTTTTTCCAAAATAATCTTTGCTGACTTTAGGATAACTACATTCTATTAACATGTTGTTCATATGTTGAATATTTTTACCTTGTTCCACTACTATAATATAATAATACAGTCTATTGTGGTTTCATTAGTATCATTGGGCTATCTGAACCATTTCTGCTAAAGTGTTTTCTTAGTTCTACTTTACTAACCTTCTGTTGTGTTCCCTTCTTATGATCTTATTTTTTGTATTGTGAAAGTTTCCAAATTTGGATGCCTTTGCCTGTATTTCTCTTCAAATATACAGTAATTAGGGCTGGTTTTTTGTATTGACTAATTTGGCTTTCTCCTTTGCATAAGTATTTCACCATATCAGATCTCTCTTTCTTTCCCATGTCCATGGTTCTTTTTTATAACTTTCAAAAAATCTCTAGATAGTGTTCTTTATATTTGTGCACTTCCTCAGTTGCTTCTTTTTCCAAACAGTCCAAGATTACTCGTCTATATTAGGTTTTTCATAAATCTGTTGTATTAATGAACTCAATTTTTTATTTGAAGCTTCTGACAGTTTTTCTTGTGCAAGTATTTTTGTTTCCTCTAAATTATATATATATATATATATATATATATATATATATATATATATATATATATATATATATATATATATTGTATAATATTCTGTCTGGAGATTCTTGGTTTCTTGCATAACAGTAGCAAAATATAATTTCTTTGTCATCTTCAACAGTCCATTCTGCCATCTTTTTGGATTTCTGACTTATCCAGTTTTGTGATTTTGTGGGCTACTATTTCCTTCTTCAACGAGGGCCATTATCTCCATGAGCCTGGACTAGCCCCATTGTTGGGATGGTTCAGTGTCCAGTCCTGGCAGCAATGCACCTGTCAGGACTGGGCAGTTTTTATCCTGGGTCTTGTGCACCCAGCTATCTTTTCTTTATTTTTTTAACCTACTTCTGTGCATGACATATGCTAAATAAAATACAGTCTATATATCAGTGCCATCTTGGTGACATTTTGTAAAAAAACAGGGTCCACCTTGTGAAGGTACTCACTTAGACTTGATAAATTAATTTCCAGCAATACTACTCTCCTTTGCTTGCTTATTTTATCAACTCTCCACTCATACCTCTATGTGAGTGGCACAATGCGAGTGAAGACTGCTGTAATAAGCACCTTCCACATTCAGTACATTCATAACATTACACTCTGTCATTTCTTCAAGTCTTTTGGGTTTTTCAAGTCTTTTGGGTTTCTAATACCATAACAGGAAGGGACCCCACTCCTAAGTCAAAGTATGATTAAAGTTCATGAAATTAGTATTTTTTCAATCTTTGATGTCAGCCAGAAGTGCACTTTGCAGCACCTGCAGTGTGCCTAGTAAGGACTCCTGCAATTCGTATGGAGTTACATGTATCAGAAACATATCCAAATATGATTGTAGATTCTTTTTTAGAAGACCCATTGCTCCTACTACTATTGGATCTATCTGGGTATCCTTCTTCCACATTGCTCTCATTTCTGCCTACAAATCCTGATATTTTATGACATTATGTCTCTCTGTATGCAAGACACTGTAGTCACTGTGTGTGGAGATTTCAGTGATCTTTTGACCACTATGTCCCTTTTTCTAGCACCAGTCTTTTCAACTGTTGGTAATGGATGATCCCATGTGATGTACACATTTCCTATGATGCTTTATGGCTCATGTTTCCAATGTTTTTCAGCCACTTCAATACCATAATGTTTGCAGAATCCCCATTGCAACAGTCTTGCCACATTATTATGCCTTTCAGTATACAGTCTTTCTGCCATTAGTATGTCACAACTAGCAACAAGGTGCGCAACTGTTTCCAATTCTGTTTACAAAATCTACATTTGCCTGTTTCTCCCACAGGTTCAATGGACTTTGTAAACCAATGTGTACATAGCCCACTATCTTGGACTGCCAATATTAACCTTTCATCTATTGATGTGAATTTGCCTCTCCTAACCATTCCTGCATTCGATCCTGATCGACATGAAGTTGTTCCAGGACTTTTCTAAACGTGCAACTATGTTTAAGCATTGTCCACATTTCTTGCCTTTTCATTTCATCCTTCACCTTATAGTCTTCCTTTTGTTTTTTGGCACATTCAGTCGCTGCCTGATTTTTATCTACTTTTGGATTGATTTGCATTCCTAATTGACACTGATATGCTTCTGCTAGACTAAGCAGGGAAGTCATCTTAGATTTATTTTCCTCATGTTTCAAAACTTTTAAATCATCTACAAATAGAAGATGAGAAGTCTTTACAGTGTGTTGCTTTCTGAGAGCCAAATTACAGCCATAACCTAATCTGTTAAGCAGACAGTTCAGTGGACTAAGGGCAAGACAAAAGAGTAGCTGTGACAGAGTCACCCTGCTATATCTCCCTTTGAATTTTTATTCCTGGAATAAGAATTTGTCCTTTATTGTGGCTTAACTGGAAAGTGGTTTGCCACTATTTCATGGTCAATGTGATGTAGTTTATCAGTGCATTTCTAAGCACTCTTCTATCCATGAATGTGGAATATTGTGAAATGCTTTTTTGTAGTCTATCCATGCCATACTTATATTCCTTTACTTTTTACAGTTCTCCATTATGACTTTAACATCAAATGATCCTTTGGTCCATATGACTCTTATTACCCTTTTGTTCTATTGCCATAATGGAGTTTTCTTCTAAATCACCATAAACTCTGATGGCATCAATTCTCATGTATAGTTTATACGTCATCTGAAAGCAAGTTATTGGTCGTAAGATTTTAGGATATCTTGCAGGTTCACTCTTAAGTAGGCGTATTGCTTTTCCTGTTGTTAATCATGCTGGTGTCTGTTTGGGATTAGCATATAAATACTTCTTATTCATGGCTAAATCTTTGTGCAAAGATGTTAATATTTTTAGCCAAAAGTTAGGCACTGCATCTGGGCCTGTGGTTTTCCAATCAGAGGCTTTTCCTAACTTTGTTTCAATCTCTCTGCCCATTACTACATGCCATTTCGTGTCCAGTACATTTGAACTTCTTATTCTTTCTTTACCTTCTTTTATCCATTTAGCATCTTTATGTTCCAAAGGACCTTCATAGATATTTCTCCAAAATGTATCTATTTATTCTTTTTTTTTTTGTGGTCTTTCAATTCCTTTTACCTTGTTTACCAATTCTCTAAAACTTTTTTGGGTCATCAATACATTACATACGTTGTACTTTTCCTTTATATTTATCTATGTTTCTTCTATGTTTTTCTGCCTGTGCTGATATTTTTAGTTTATTTGCAATAATGCATGACAAATCCTGATCAGTTATAATATTGCACATTGCTTTTATCATGTCTGAATATTTCTGTTGATCTGTTCTCTCTTCTGTATGCTAAGAGTGACTATTGTTTTAATGGCTTTATAGTTTGCTCTATTCGATACTTCCATGATGGCAATCAATTTCTCCCCATCCTTTCCCTGTGTTCTTGTGGTGGGGCGCTATACAGTAATGTATTTATTTCTGTTATACTACATGAATTTCTATGGACAGTCCTAACTACTGTGTTCATTTATTTTATAAAACTAACTTTTTGGGTTTTACTTAACTTCTGAAGTCTTTCTTTCTTTCATTGATCTTAATATGTCAATGCATCTCTACTAAATCAAGCAACTCTTCTTGTAGATTATTTTCTTCTACCTTGAGGGCACATTCTTTGTTCTCCATTTCCGGCAGGCATTCTACAGAAAGTTCCAGAACATATTTCTGTGCTGCATTCTCTTCAGTTTTGTCCTGTGTTGCCTGTTGGCTTTTCATATGGGAACTTACAGGCCTATCACTCCACATCATTAACTCAGTCAGAGTTGTCATAGTTTCTAGTTCTTTCCCTTGCTGTATAACTCCAACTGAATATTTGTACTGGTTTCTTTTGGAAGGCTCCAAAGTATCTTCTTATGTCAACTGATGAGATCCTTCCTGCTCCACTGGTTTCTCCTTAATTTGGGTGTCCATTGCTCCATCCTGTTGTGTTATACACACTAAATCCTTCACTTTGCAGGTAATCCATAACCTCAGTTAATATTTCTTTAACTACTCCATTACTAATTCTCTTTCCTATTTTTCCTTCTGGTTTTCTTATTTTTGTATTGTAAAATTTTCCATATCTGGATATATTTGCCTGTATTTCTCTTCAAATATCTTTGGTGCTGCTCTTTTTGCATTTAGTGTTGCTTTCTCCTTTGCATAAATATTGCACCATATTAAATCTCTTTTTCTTTCCCATGTCCATATTTCTTCTTCAGATGTCTCCTGCCTGTCCTCTTGTTTCTCCTTACTTTGGAGACTTGTTGTTCCATCATGCTGTGATATAACCTGTGTTAGATTTTCTACACTGAATCCTTCATTTCACAAATATTGCACAACTCCGGCTATTTTTTAACTGTTACTTGAGTAGTCTTCTGTTCTGCATACCCTCTTTGTGATCTTATTTTTTATTGTGAAATTTTCCATATCTGGATGCCTTTGCCTGTATTTCTCTTTGAGTATCTTTGGGGCTGCCTTTTTTGTGTTATTAATTTGTCTTTTTCCGTTGCATATATATTGCACCATATCATGCCGTACTTTGATTCTTCCGTTTTAACAGTTCTCCATTATGACTTTATTTGACAAATGATCCTTTGCTCCGTATCACTTTTGTTACCCTTTAGTTTTACTGCCATAATTGAGCTTTCTTCTAAATTAATATAAAACTCTGCTGGCATCAATTTTCATCTATAGTTTATACGCCATTGGAAGGCAAGTCATTGGTCTATAGTTTTTAGGGTAGCCTGTAGGTTCACTCAAGTAGGACCATAGTTTTTCCTGTTGTTAACCAGGTTGGTGTATGTTTGGGGTGCACATATAAATAGTTCTTAGAAAAACACACTGAAACACAAGCTCAAGAACCAAAAGGAAGAAACGACAGCCACAGCACAAAAATACTTTAATCCAACCACAATTTAAAACCAGTTAAGTGCTTTCATCCCTCAAATTTAGGGACTTCCTCAGAACAACTCACATTATGCAACCCAGCCCTTATATACCAATTAAAATACTAACAAATCAATTAACACAATTAATCCTTAAAAACATAACATCTAAAATTGTATACTAAACTCTACTAAAATGACACTGTAATACTATCCCAATATGTTCTTCATTTTTAACTCACTGTTAGTACAAACATTTTCATTAATACCAGGGTATTTTGTGGCATTTTGTTGGAAGGCAAGTTATTGGCCTATAATTTTTAGGGTAGCTTGCAGGTTCACTCTTAAGTAGTAGCATTGTTTTTCCTGTTAACCAGGTTGGTGTCTGTTCGGGGTGCACATATAAATAGTTCCTACTCATGGCTAAATCTTCATGCAAAGTCCTGTGTGATGGCATAATGTTGTTGAAATCTGCTTAAATATGTGAAGCATTTAAAGCATTCAGTACATTTATGTGGTTTCAATCCTGCGTGAATGGCTTGATGATTTTTTAGGCTACTGGCATGTGAGAAAGACTTATTACATTCAGCACATTTACACTGTTTCAGTCTTGTGTGAATGACAAGATGTCGTCAAAAACTGCTGCAATTCCTGAAACACTTACTGTATTCAGTACATTTATATGATTTTTCTATTTTCTACTTTCTCCAAGTCTTTTGGATTTATACTACCATGAGGGGAATGGACCCCATTCCTAAGTCAAAGTACAATTAAAGTTCATGAAATCAGTATTGTTCCAATCTTTGACATCAGCTAATAATGCTCATTGCAGCACTCACAATCTAAACATGATTGTAAATTATTTTTTATAAGACCCATTGCTACTACTGCTATTGGAACTGTCTGGGTATTTTTCTTCCACATTGCTCTCATTTCTGCCTGCAGATCCTGATATTTTAGTTTGTGGCTCATGTTTCCAGGGTTTTTCAGCTACTTCAATACCATAATGTTTGCACAATCCCCAGTGCAACAGACACAACACATTATTATGCCTTTCAGTATGCAGTCCTTCTGCCACTAATATGTCGCAACCAGCAATGAAGTGTGCAACTGTTTCCAATGGGGTTTTGCAAAACCTAAATTTGCCTGTTTCTCCCACATGGACTTTATAAACCAAAATGTATGCAGCCCACTATCTTGGGCCACCAGTATTAACCTTTCATCTCACTGTTTGAATTTGGCTGTTCTTAACCATTCCTGTGTTCATTCCTTGCCTTCTCATCTGATCCTTCACCTTACATTATTTCTTTTGTTTTTTGGCACATTCCATTGCTGCCTGATTTTTATCTACTTCTGGTTTGATTTCCATTCCTGCTTGACGCCGATAAGCATCTGCTAAATTAAGCAGAGAAGTCATCTTAGATTTATTCTCCTTATGTTTCAAAACTTTTACTACGTTTGGGTCTTGTGAGGTCAGCAGATATGTGTGGAGTCCCACAATTGCAGATCGATACATAAAATCAATTTCAAGGAGGCCCATCCCTCCTTTGGAATGGGGAATATATAATCTTGGCATGTACTGATTTTTATAAATCATTTGGTAAGCATGAAGCATCCTTTTTATTTTCCTATCTAATCTATCCAACACATTTTGGGGCCAGTCAATCACTCCAAAACTATAAATTAGGACAGGAAGAGCAAATTGGTTTATAGCTTGAATTTTGTTCCTAGATGTCAGTGCTCTTTTCAGTATTAATTTAACTCTTCAAAAGTATTCCTTACTAAATTTTGTTCACATTTGTTCATGTTTTATTGTTGATCCTTCATCAATTCCCAAATATTTAAACACTCCTTCTTACTCAAGTTCTTTTAGATCGTATTCTTGTCCCAAACTGATGTTTTCCTGGCATTGCAGTTTTCCTGCTTTAAAGGTTGCTTTTGCACATTTGCCAAGACCAAATGACATTCTTATATCAGCTGAAAAGGTTTTGACAACTTGCAGTTGTGGTTTCAGTTCATCTGATGAGCTATAGAGTTTTAAATCAGCGACAAAGAGAAGGTAAGAAGTCCTTACACTTTATTTTCTAGGAGCCAGATTATAGCTGTGGCCTAAGTTGTTTAGTAAACAGCTTAATTGATTAAGGGCAAGGTAGAATAGTAACGGTGACAGAGAGTCACCCTGAAATATCCCCTTTGAATTTTTATCCCTGGGATAACAATTTGTCCTTTATCATGGCTTAATTGCAAAGTGGTCTGCCACTGCTTCATGGTCACTGTAATGCAGTTGATCATACATTTTTAACAACTCTTTTATCCATGAATGAGGGATACTATCAAATGCATTTGTGTTGTCAATCTATGCCATACATAGATTCTTCCCCTTTTATAGCTCTCCACTGTGACTTTATTTAACAACAAATGATCCTTTGTTCCATATAACTTTCTTTTATTGCCCTTTTGTTCTTCTGCCATAGTTTATACATCATCGGAAGGCAAGTTATTGGTCTATAATTTTTAGGATAGTTTGCTGGTTCACTCTTAAGTAGGAACATTGTTTTGCATGTTGTTAGCCAGGTTGGTGTCTGTTCTGGGTGCGCATATAAATAGTTCTTACTCATGGCTAAATCTTCTTGCATGAATGGCTTGATGAATTTTTAGGCTACTGGCCCATGTGAAAGACTTACCACATTTGGTACATATAAGTGGCTTCACACTCGTGTGAATGGCATAATGTTCTCAAAGATTGCTTACATATTGAAGCACTTACTGCATTCAGTACATTTATGTGGTTTCAGTCCTGTGTGAATGACAAGATGTCATTGAAAACTGCTAAGATTTCTGAAACACTTACTGCATTCAGTACATTTATATGGTTTTGCTCTTTTTTGATTTCTCCAAGTCTTTTGGATTTCTAATACCATGACTGGAATGGATCCCATTCCTAAGTCAGAGTACTTAGGAACTAAGTACTTAGGAATGGGATCCTAAGTATTATTTCCCACTTCGATGTTAGCCAAAAGTGTTCTTCGCAGTACCCGCAATGTGCCCAACAATGACTCCTCCTGCAATTCATATGGTGTTACATGAATTGGTAACATATCTAAATATGATTGTAAATACTTTTTTATAAGACCAGTTGCTCCTACTACTATTGGAATTGTCTGGGTATCTTTCTTCCACATGGCTCACATTTCTGCCTGCAGATCAAGGTATTTTATGACTTTTTGTCTCTCTGTACGCAAGACACTATAGTCACTAGGTGTGGCAATTTCAATGATCAATGCTACTTTTGTCTTCTTTTTTTGGATCAGTATGTCCAGTTTTCTAGCATCTATCTTTTGAACTGTTGGTATTGGGTGATCCCATGTGATGTAAACTTCATCATTTTCTATGATTCTCTGTGGCTCATGTTTCCAATGTTTTTCAGCCACTTCGATACCATAATGTTTGCACAATTTCCAGTGTAACAATCTCTCCACATTATTATGCCTTTCAGTATACAGTCCCCTTTGTCATTACAGCATCGCAACCAGCAATAAGGTGTGTAACCGTTTCCAACTCGGTTCCACAAAACCTATATATGTCTGTTTCTCCCACATGTTCAATGGACTATCTTGGGCTGCCAATATTAACTTTTCATTTCTTGATGTAAATTCACCTCTCCTTGATCAACATGAGGCTCTTCCAGAAGTTTTTATACTTGCAACTATATTTATGTATTTTCCATATTTCTTGTCTTCTCATCTGATCCTTCACCTTATATTCTTTCTTTTCTTTTTTAGCACATTCAGTTGCTGCCTGTTTTTTATCCACTTCTGGTTTGATTCCCATTCCTGCTTGACATCGATATGCTTCTGCTAAATTAAGCAGAAATGTCATCTTAGATTTATTCTCCTCATGTTTCAAAACTTTCACCACATTTGGATCTTGTGAGTTCAATAGATATGGGTGGAGTCTCACAATTGTAGATCTATACATGTAATCAATTTCAAGGAGGTCCATCCCTCCTTCAGAATGGGGGATATATAATCTTGGTATACACTGATTTTTATAAATCATTTGGTGAGCATGAAGCATCCTTCTTGTTTTGATATCCAATCTATCCAACACTTTTTGGGGCCAGTCAATCACTCCAAAACTATAAGTTAGGACAGGAAGAGCAAATTGATTTATAGCTTGGATCTTGTTCCTAGATGTCAATGCTGTTTCCAGGATTAATTTAAGTCTTCTAAAGTACTGCTTACTAAGTCTTATTCACATTTGTTCGTGTTTTATTGGTGATCCTTCATCAATTCTCAAGTATTTATACACCCCCTCTTGCTCAAGTTCTTTTATATCACATTCTTGTCCCAAACTGATGTTTTCCTGGTGCTGCAATTTTCTTTTTTTAAAGGTTGCTTTTGCACATTTATCAAGACCAAATGATATTCTGATATCATGTGAAAAAGTTTAGACAACCTGCAGCTGTGCTTTCAGTTCCTCATCTGATGAGCTACACAATTTTAAATCATCAACAAAGAGAAGATGAGAAGTCATTAGACTTTGTTGTTTTCTAGAAGCCAAATTGTAGTCATGGCCTAGGCTGTTAAGTAAGCAGGTTAATGGCAAGGCAGAATAAGAAGGGTGACAGAGAGTCACCCTGGAATATCCCCCTTTGAATTTTTATCCCTGGGATAATAATCTGTCCTTTATCATGGCTTAATTGCAAAGTGGTCTGCCACTTTTTCATGGTTACTGTAATGTAATCAATCAGTGTAGGGTGTATCTTATACATTTTAAGCACTCTTTTTATCAATAAATGTGGGATACTATCAAATGCTTTTTTGTAGTCAATCCATGCCATACTTGGGTTCTTCCCCTTCTTACAATTCTCCACTATAACTTTGTTTAACAATAAATGGTCCTTTTTTCCATATGACTTTCTTTCATTGCCCTTTTGTTTTACTGCCATAATTGAGTTTTCTTCTAAATGACTATAAACTCTGATAGCGTCAATTCCTGTGTATAGTTTGAATGTTGTCAGAAGACAAGTTATTGGTCTATAATTTTTTTGGGTAGCTTGCAGGTTCACTCTTAAGTAAGAGCATTGTTTTTCCTGTTGTTAACAAGTGCGGTGTGTATTCGGGGTGCATATATAAATAGTTCTTACTCATGGCTATATCATCATGCAAAGAAGTTAATACTTTAAGCCGAAGGTTAGGTACTGCATCTGGGCCTGGGGTTTTCCATTTAGAGGCTTTTCTCAATTTTAAGCCAATCTCTCTAGTTGTTATTTCATCCCAATTCATATCCTGTACCTTTAAACTTCTTATTCTCTCTTTGACTTCTTCTATCCATTTAGCATCTTTGTTATGTTCCACAAGATCTTCATAGATACTTCTCGAAAATGTATCTACTTCCTCTTTTTTTTGGCGGTCTATCTATTTCCTTTTACCTTATTTCCCAGTTCTCTATAAAACTTTTTTAGGTCATCAATAATTTGTTTGTGTTTTTCCCTTATATTTACCTTTACATCTCCTAAGTCTTTCCGCCTGTTTTTGTAATTTTTAGTTTGTTATCTCCAATAGTGCATAATAGATCCTGGTCTGTTCTAATACCACACATTTGTTTTATCACATCTATCTTTCTTAATATTTTCAATTATCTGTTCCCTCTTCTATAATCTTCTAACAATGATACTTCTTATCTTAGCTGCTTTATAGTTTTCTCTATTCGATATTTCCATGATGGTATTCGCTGTTGCCCCCCCTTTTCCCTCGCTACCCTATGTTCCTGTGGTCGAACTTTATCAGTTATTAATTTAGCAGCACAGTAATATATTCTGTTTACTTCTGTTATATCGCATGGGTCTCTATGGACAGTGGTAATTACTGTGTTCATTTGTTTTATCAAGTTTCTGACTTTTGGGGTTTTATTAACCTTCTGCAGTCTATATTTCTCATTGATCTTGATAAATCTATCTTTGTCTGTTAAATCAAGCAACTCTTCTTTTAACTCCTTTTCTTCCATACTGAGGGTACATCCCTTGTTTTACATTTCCTGTGGGCATTCCATAGAAAGTTCTATAGCATCTTCCTGTGGCACATTCTCTTCAATTTCATCCCGTGTTTTCTGTTCTGTCATATGGGAACTCACTGGCCTATCACGCCTCAACATTGACTGCATCAGAGTTTCCACAGTTTCCGGTTTCTTTCCTTGCTGTCTAGCTTCAAATGAATGTTTATACTGGTTTCTTGTGGAAGGCTCCAAAATATCTTGATATGGCACCTGACCAGTTACTTCCTGTTCCACTGGTTTCCCCTCAATTTGGATATCCATTGCTCTATCCTGTTGTGGTGCTTTCTGCATTTGATTTTCTACACTGAATCCATCTCTTTGCAGCTGTTCCATTACTTCAATTTCTATTTCTTTGACTCATTTCTTTTTCTACTTTTCCTCTTGGTCTTCTTATTTTTTGTATTGTAAAGTTTTCCATATCCCAGATTCCTTTGCCTATATTTTTCTTCAAATATCTTTGGTGCTGCCCTTTTTTATTAGTTAGCTTTGCTTTCTCCTTTGCATAAATATTACACCATATTAATTATCTTTTCCTTTCCCCTGTCCATATTCTTTACGTCTCCTGGTCTTCTTGCTTTTCCTTATTCTGGGGACATACTCCAGCATACTGTGATGTAGTCTGTCTTAGACCTTCTACATTAAATCCTTCACTTTGCAGGCACTCCATAACTTCAGCTTCTATTTCTTTAACCTTTACTTTACTGATTGTCTTTTCTACATTATGTTTTTGCGTTATTAATCTTTTTATTGTGAAATGTTCATATCTGGATGCCTTTGCCTGTATTTCTCTTTGAATACTTTTGAGACTGCCTTGTCTATATTAGTTAACTTAGCTTTCTCCTTTGCATAAATATTGCACCATATCAAATATCTCTTTCTTTCTCATGTCCATTCTCTTTTTAGCTTTTTCAAATATCTTTAAGTTTTGTTGTTTATATTTTTCCACTTCCTCAAAGGCTTATTTTTTCCAAAGAGATCAAAGTTTCTTGATCTATATACTGTTTTTCAAAAATCTGTTGTATTAATTAATGCAAATTTTTATTTGAAGCTTTTGACAGTTTTTCCTGCAAAAGTATTTTTCTTTCTTCTAATTTCTCTCTTAATCATTTTGTATATCTTGTATCCGGAAATTCTGGGCTTCTAGCATAACAATAACAATACATAATTTCTTTCTCATCCTCAGTAGTCCCCTGTATCATCTTTATGGCTCTTTTTTGGCCAATCAGTTTTTGTCCTTTTTGTTTACTGCTGCTTCCTTCTACAACAGGGAGGACATCCTCCTCCTGAGCCTGGCCCCATTGTAGGAATATTTCCACGTTTTGAGGATTCTACACTGTCATTTTTTCCAGTCCTGGCACCAGTGTGCTTACCAGGATTGGGCACTTTTTTATCCTGGGTCTTTTGCCACCAGTTATCTTTTTTAATTTTTGATTTACTTCTGTCCATGATATATGTTATATAAATACAGTCTATATATCAGTATCGGCTTGGTGAGATTTTGTGAAAAATAGGGTCCACCTCGCAAAGGTACTCACCAAGACCTGAGGATGAATTTAATTTCAGCACTGCTACACTCCTTTGCTTGCTGACTTTTCATCTCTCCATCAGGACCCTACTTGCTACTACTTGCTACAGTATGAACGGATTGATGATTTTTTAGGCTACTGGCCCTTATGAAAGACTTACCACATTCAGTACATTTACATGGTATCAATCCTGGATGAAAGGCTTGATGACATTTCAGGTAACTGGCACGTGTGAAAGACTTATTACATTCAGCATATGTGTGCATTTCTTTCTTTGTGTGACTGGCATAATGCTTTCAAATATTGCTTAGATATGTAAAGCACTTACTGTATTCCATATATTTATGTGATTTCAATCCTGTGTGAATGGTTTGATGACTTTTTAGGCTACTGGCCCATATGAAAGACTTATCACATTCAGTACATTTATATAGTTTCAATCCTGTGTGAATGGCTTGATGAATTTTCAGGGCACTGGCACTTATGAAAGACTTATTGCATTCAGCACATTTGTGCGTTTCTTTCTTTCTGTGATACTCAGAGCTGCAGCCATGTCCTGAGTGAAGTGTTGGGAGTAAGAGAGAGAGGAAGATCATCATACACCTTCACCCTCTGAGCTCGCAGCTGTAGATGCTCTGTCAGGTGATGTGCCATAGGTGTTCCATTGTCATATTCAGGGGTTTGATGGCAGTGATGCTCTGATGGAAGCTGAGGTACATGAGTGAGACAAACCTCGTCAATGTTCATTCCAGGCTAAGACCTCTGCTGGAGGTTCCTTGTAGGGTGATGTAACTGTGTTTTCACAAGAGCTGGCTGTTGAGTGCAATTCACATTGCAGTCTGTTCTCTTCAAACTTAAAGCAGATTATTTGAAAGTATATTATTACAAAAACAAAACAACTATGCAATGCATTTCATCACAATGACCTGTGTACACGATTTAGCAATTTAAAATATTTGGATTTTCATTTAACTATTTTATTCTGTTATTAACATCACTAATAAAATAAGGTTAGATAGCTGAATTCTCTTTTATGAGAATTTGGTCAACTCTGAATAGGTGCTTAATTTATTTCAGTCTTCTGCTCTTTCTTATCAGGTAGCCTAAATCACAAACTTAACTGCTGCTTTAGAATTATGTAAAACTAACACATAGCCCCTTTCTCACCTTTCTTCTGCCATTTACAATTCCATACAAAATAACCATCTTTCTCACATCTAACTTCCTTCATTCATAGTTTTAGGTAATCTCAGATACATGCTTTACAGTTTGGTCTATACTGTTTCCCCATTCACCTCCCATTGGTTAATGTAATATCTACTACAGTACTAGTCATATAGTAGATATTTGTAAGCACAGTCCTTATAACAAATCTAGTCCAGGTTCATCCAGTCTTGATTAAGGCTCAAAAGGACACAGTACTGCTTTTTCCTCCTTTCTTTCCTGATATAGCTTTGGAAGCCTTCCATATGTCAAGAATTTTACTGCAGCAGTGATCCATATGAAAAATACACATATTTCAGTTGTGTGAACAACTTACTATAACTGTAGAAGTTTGAGTAGCATTACGTTTGTAGTTTCAGCCCCAAAAACTTTAGCGGGTTTAGTCCTGCTGTATCCTAGGAGGGGAGGGAAAGCATAAATCAGGCATAGAGACTGTTGTACTTACATGTACATAAATCAAGCATGGAGACTGCCCTTATACTTACATGTACATAAATCAGGCATGGAGACTGCCCTTATACCTACATGTACATAAATCAGGCATGGAGACTGTCTTTATACTTATATGTACATAAATCAAGCATGGAGACTGCCCTTGTACTTACATATATCTGCCTTGATCCATAGCATTGAAGAGCAGGGTACTACAGTTTGAATGCTACAAAAATGATTTATGATGTAAGCTCTCCATCCACAGAACACAACTTTCATCTTTACTGGCAAATGATGATGAGGGTTGACTGCCTCCTTCTCAAGGATTTGTGTATGTATCCTTACATAAAGAGAAGTCTGTTTGTGTTCATATGTTTACAGAGCTTTGGGACGTGGGCTGACTGGGCACATACCTTCCTGCAGGTAATCCCAATATTAAGAACTGTGCCACAGTACTCCTCTTACACACAAATATAAACAATAGTTCTTGACTGAATTATAGGAACAGAATACACTGTACAAGAGTGTTGTCAACTTCAACACCAAAAATGTGGACTCCCCCACTCTAGGAAGACATATTTCCTTATAATACCCACCACTAAAGCTGCATTACTGTGCTTAGCAAGCAACTTCTGTATGTCTCTCAAGTGTTTTTATTGTACAGTACTGTCATTTTGAAGGATTTTTTCTCTGTTTTTAAAAAAAAGAGTAGTCCATTCCTTGTATATTTCTAATGGAAAACTACATATTGTATTTTCAGAAACAGCTAGGTAGTTCTCAGTAAATATGCATATCTGACAGCTTATCTACAAGAGAGCACCTGATAATGTGTCTATTTATGTTTGAATTTTGCCACTGAAAAACACTAGGCATTGCTGTACTTATGAAACTGTAGAAGTAACGCTAAAAGTTATCTAACAAAAAATACATTTTAAAACCCAGCACAATTCTGTGATAATAAATACAACTGTGAAACATTCAGTCATTCTTCAATATGTGTAGCTGTTACATGTTCACTTTTCCAGAATCAAATTCACAACACGTTGCTTTCATTATCATGAGGTTTGTTACGATCACAATAAAGTTTATACCTGTTTTGCCCAATATAGTTACCCAACTTCAATTTAAACTTTCTTGGGGAGGTGTCTGGGAGGAAACAGTTAAATACAGTGAGTTGTTATGGCAGCTAAAAAGTACAGTTGTGTACACTTACCATAAATGTAGATGTTCGAGTGTATTCACTGTTGCAGTCATTACAATTGGGTTATCCTGCTGGCAGGCTACCCTCAGTCGGCCTGAATTCCAAAGTCTAGGACTGCCGTTGGTTGCTTGTCACCTCCTCCCTGACGTCAGTGCGCCAGGGGTATAAAAGATGCAGCAGACGCCATTTTCTTCAGTTTTTCATGCCCTGATGTCAGGTGCCCCCAAAAGGGTTGGCTAAAAATATGTCAATAAAACATGCATGCAGCAAAGTATATATTTTGCCTTCATCTACAAGCAAATACACCACATAGGTTGTATAGAATAGAGAAGTACAGATAAGTTACAGCAAAGAAATGGGGGATGGCGGGTGGGTAACCTGGACTGCAACAGTGAATACACCCGAACATCTACATTTATGTCAAGTGTACACAACTGTACTATGTTCTTCATGTTTCACTGTTGCAGTCATTACAATTGGGTTGAATCCCAAAGCTAAGGTTGGGAGGCTGGAGCTAAATAGCATTAGGAGCAGTTATTAGGCCCTGCAGAACTGCAGTGGCAAAGCTTGCCCTGGATTTAGAGTAGAGTGGTAAGTGATAGTGCTTTGTGAAGGTGTGCACTGAACTCCAAGTAGCAGCCTCTAAAATGTCTTTGGTTAATACTCCCCTGAGGAAGGCTGCTGCTCTGGTTGAATGTGGCCTAATGCCCTTAGGTACTGGCTTGCCATGTTGTGAATCGCAGAAACGAATGCAGTGGCCTATCCACTTTGAAATAGTCTGCTTTGAGATAGCCTTTCCTTGTGATCCTGCAGCATATGCCACTAGTAATTGCTGTGTCTTTCTCAAAGCTTTGGTTCTGTTCAAATAGTAGCGTAGCTGTCTGTGTATGTCCAAAGAATGCAGAATTCTCTCCCCCTTATTCTGTGGGTTTGGATTAAAGGTAGGCAGATGAATAGTTTGGTTAAGGGCCACACTGGACACACTACCTTAGGCATAAAAGTCAGGTTTGTCCTCAGAGAAACCCTGTCTGGATAAAAAATGATAAAAGTTTCCACAGCCATGAGTGCCTGTAACTCTGAGACTCGTCTTGCAGAAGTTATTGCTAGGAGCACAGCTGTTTTCCAAGATAAAAACTTTATATCAGCTGTAGCTCTGAGACTCGTCTTGCAGAAGTTATTGCTAGAAGCACAGCTGTTTTACAAGATAAAAACTTTATATCAGCTGTAGAAACTGGCTCAAAGGAGGCAGGGTGAGTTTTTCCAAGACATAATTGAGGTCACATGCAGGTATTGGTGATCTCCTTGGAGGCCTTAAATTTTTGGCCCCTCTGATTTACTGCCTTAATAAAGGATGAGAAAAGATTGGTGGCTCTGTATTGTAATGAGCCAAAATGGCAGAGGCATGCATTTTTATAGATGAAAAGGATAGGCCTCTGTCCAGCATCTCAGTTAAGTATTGAAAAATCTGAGGAATATTTGGTACAGCTGTGCCAATTCCTTGTGCCTGGTTCCAAGCACAAAATCTCTTCCATTTTCCAGCATAGGATTTTCTAGTACTAGGCCTCCTGGCCTCCAAAATGACATCCATCACCGCTTTAGTGAGAGGTGTGTTTTGTATGACTGCATTATACGACATGCTGCCAGATTTAAGGTCTTGAGTTGGCTGTACAGGATCTGATTGTTCTGCTGGGACAGTAGATGCACTTGAGGTAAGGTCCAGGCTGGGCATTGAGACAAGTTCCTTAAGATTGGATACCAGTACTGGCGTGGCCAGTCTGGGGCAATCAGTATCATTTTTGGCTTCTCCTGTCTGACCTTTAGGAGTACCTTGGGGAGGAGAGGCATAGGAGGAAAGGCGTATACTGTTAAGTTTTTCCAGCTGAAAGATAGGGCATCCACCTTCCATGCTTGTCTGTGATAAGTCCTTGTGCAGAATCTCTTTAGTTGGCAGTTGTGAGGTGAGGCAAATAGAGCTATGTCTGGGCATCCCCATTTCCTTGTTACCATGCTGAAGACTTGTGGATCCAATTTCCACTCGTGGGGATCCATGAGGTTTCTGCTTAGTTTGTCTGCCAGAGTATTTATCTTTCCTGGCAGGAATTGTGCCTGCAGATGTACTTGGTAAGTCAATGCTGTGTCCCACAAAGTCATGGCTAGTCTGCAAAGGGGGTAAGAATGAGTGCCTCCCTGCTTGTTTATATACCACATGACAGTGGTATTGTCTGTCTTTATCAGTAGTTGTCCCGGATGAAGTAGGTCCTTGAAGGCTGTCAAGGCATTTTGAACAGCTAGCATCTCTTTTTCATTGATATGCAGATGCATTTGGTTTGCGGACCATGTGCCTTGAATACATCCTCCTGCCATGTGGGCACCACAGGCATAATCCGATGCATCCGTTGTTAAAGTCTGTGTGGCTGGGGGTAGAGTGAATGGCTGTCCCTTGTTCTGGTGACACGCCTTCGTCCACAATTGAAACTCCTGCTGCAGGCAGGGAATGAGAGTAACTATTGTTTCCAGGCTGTGGCAATATTGGGTCCAAACACTTTTTAGGTACCATTGACGTTTCCTCATATGCAGTCTTGCATATGGAATTAGTAGAATGCAGGATGCCATGAAGCCCAAAGCCTGCAGAATTTTTCTTGCAGATAACTGGGCCTTTGTTGCCAACAGCTTGAAATAGGTAGTCAGTTGCATTTGCTTGTCTGGCGTGAGATAAGCCATCTGGGCAGTTGTATTTAAGCTTGCACCCAGGAATATCTCTTGAGAGGGTACTAGTTTTGATTTCTGTTCATTGACTGTGTACCCCAGGCATGGTAGTAATCTCTTTTCAAATGCCAGATGCTGTAGTAGAATGTCCTTGTTCTCTGTTTGAATGAGGCGGTCGTCCAAGTAAGGATATATTTGTATTCCTCTGTCTGCAGTATGCAATTACTGGTGCCAGGCACTTTGTGAAGACATTGGGCGCAGTAGATAAGCCAAAGGGCAGTGCAGAGAATTGGTAGTGCATTGAGCCAGCTTTGAATCTGAGGTATCTTCTGCATGTTTGTCTGATTGGGACATGCAGGTATGCCTCTTTTAGATCTAAAGTCACAAGCCAAGTCTTCTTGCCCAACATGGGCAGAAGCTGCTGTAGAGTCAACATTTTGAATTTTGGAATATCCAGATATGTGTTTAGAATAGATAGGTCCAGTATTGGTCTCCAGGCTTTGTCCTTTCTGGGTACCAAGAACAGTCTTGAATAGAATCCTTGTCCCTTCTCTTGCTCTGGTACTTGTTGAATGGCCCTTATGTCCATGAGGGATGATACAGGTCTGGCCAACCATTTGCCCTTGGCAGGGTATGGAAGTGAAGCTTGTAGCCTTGTGACACTATGTTTAAGACCCATTTGTCCTGGGTTATGTGGCAGTTTTGAGAAAAAAGTGCTAGTTTTCCCTCTAAAGGTGCTGCCAGAAGATAAGTGCTTGGCGCAGGCAGGGGAAGTCATTGGGACTGTTTCCTGTACGGCTGTGATTTGTCTTCTCCAGTTTTGGGAGTAGAAGCACCCCAGTGTTTAGACCAGTACAAACCCTGGGGCTAGGATCTGCCTCTAGGGCATCTGTATCTGCCTCTTTGTGGCCTGTCTGACACTGGAAAGGATTAATTCTTTGTAGGCCAGTGTCTGCTAAATCTTGGTGGCTGTACCTGTAAGAAATCCTTGACTGTTTGCATAGATTTAGCTCTGTCCTCCATTTTCTTTAACACCAAGCAAAAAATCATGCTGTAATGGAGCATCTAATAATTTTGCTTTAACATGATCAGGTAGATTTTGTTCCTTTAACCAAGCATGCCTACTAATGACAGAACCAGTAACAGCGGCCCTGCAGGAGGCCTCCAGGGAATCAAAACCACATTGCAAAGTATGCTTTCCAACTTGTTCAGCTGCATGCAATAAATCCTGCATTTCTTTGTTTTCTGCACATTCAGAATTTATCAACAATTTCTGTTTAAGCAGTGACATAATATATTGCTGATATTTGAGCATATGAAACTGACAATTTAAAGCCCTTGTAGCCAAGGTAGCAGAAGTGTAAATCTTTTTTCCCCATCTGTCCAGTGCCCTAGAATCCTTGTCAGAGGGAGTAGGGTTTTTTGCAGTGGAGGCCTTGACCCCTTTGGGACCCTGAGAGATAGTTTCTGGGTAAGCAGTAGGGTTTTTTAAAAAGGAATTTATGAGAGTCGGGAACCCTGTAGTACCTGTCCAGCTTAACAGGAGCTGGAGGTAAGGAGTCAGGGGTCGGACTGGACTCTGAAAATACATAATCTACAATGTCTAACACAGGTGGAATAGCTAGGGGCCTGTGTAGTGGTAGTAAAAGGAAATCTTGGAGCCTTTTCTTAGATTCTGAATAATCTTGGCTCTCCCAGTGGAAATGCTCCCTCATGGTATGTAAAGTTTCCCCAAAAGAATAATCCTCAGGAGGAGAGGCTGAAGGGATAGATTCTTCAGCATCAGAATCCTCATAGGGAGGAAGAGAGTATTCCTGATTAGAAGAGGAATAAGATGAAATGGAAACCTGATCTAATATTCATATTCTGTCGCTTGCCTAGGCCTCTTATCAGGAGGGGGATGGGAACCCATGATCAAAGTAATTAGGTCTTCGCCATTTTGAGCATCTGTTTTTTAGGCATGGAGGCCTGTCCATGAGGCTGTTGTACTTGTTTCTTTGTCTTTAAAGGTGCTTTAGTCTTTGCTATTGAAGCTGAAGTCATTTTAACATATAATTGAGTAGGTCTAAAAACACCCTCAGAAGCCGATGCCTGCTCAGCAGCTCCGGACCCATCTGAGGGAATAGTTTCCAAAGATCCAATACTTTGAGCTTCCAGCGGCCTGGTCGACTCCACGTAGGTGCCGATCGTGGCCTGTGAGTCTAAAGTAGCGGTTGTCAGGGGCTGCGAAGGCGCCGCACTGAGAACCGGCGACTGGCTCAGAAGAAGCCTCGTTGTCGGTTTTGGACCTCGGATGCCTGTCCTTTTCTTTGCGTTTCTTGTGAATTCCGGTAGTTGGATGGCTATCTGACGACATTGTATAGTAAAATCTTCTGCCAAAATAGTGAAATGCAAAATCGTACCGATGCTTAATAGTGCATTGGTTAAATCTAGCACAAAACCGACAACTAGCAACGTCATGGTCATGGCCTAGGCAAGGAATACAATAAGAATGAAAGTCCTTATGCGGTATTTGCTTCCCACAAGAAATACAATAATTAACTTTTTCTGACATCGGTCTGGAGCAAGAAAAACGTTTCCCCAACGGGGTACTTAGCTTTTAGTGAAGACTTCGGATCTGAAATTCGAACATGAAAATCTTAGGAGTCGGCTGACTGGCACTTGCGTGGCAAGAAAGACTGAAGAAAATGGCGTTGGCTGCATATTTTATACCCCTGGCGCACTGACGTCAGGGTGGAGGCGACAGCAACCAACTCCGGACTTAGACTTTGGAATTCAGGCCGACTGAGGGTAGCCTGCCAGCAGGATAACCCAATTGTAATGACTGCAACAGTGAAACACGAAGAACATCTGAACGCTTGCAGAATTCCTGGAATAAGTGAAAATGACAATGAATCATTTACTAACAGTGTGCTTACACTTAGAGCTCCTAAACAACAGATTCCATGCAGATTTGTTTTTTACAAATGTGTTTTTGCATTCGTGTGGTTATTTACCTGTAACACAGTTTTTAATTCCAAATATTAGGTATTTATTGCTGCATTTTTGTATTGTAACTAGTTAGGTCTAATTGTTTACAAGTCGTTTTGGATCATGTGATTTCATGGTGCTTTAAATGCAGAGTCAACATTACATAATTTAGAAGTCCATTTATTTTGAGGAGGAAAGTGCTAAACAATTATACTGAAGCTTGACTGTGCAATGTGCTTTGTTTTTACATGTTTTGTTCTTTGTATCATGGTTAGCCTTTTGTATTCCATATTTTTGAATAGTTTCTAAAAGCTAAATGACATTGTCAAATTTAACATTTATCCAATGTCTAGAGTACATGAACTCAAAGAGAGGCTAAGCAAAGCAAGGTTTTTAACCACCACAGACTTCACAAAAGGGTATTAGCATATTCATCTTACCCATAAAGCCAGAAGGAGAAGATGGCATTTTCAATCCCAAAAGGCCTTTTTCATTATGCTGTCTTACCCTTTGCACTTCACGGAACTCCTGTCACCTTTCAAAAGCTCATGGATAAGGCTCTGAAACATCATGCCTGTCCCTTGATGACACAGCCATTTATTCAAATAGTGGGATCATAGTTGGTCAATGTACAAACTGTGCTGGACTCTTTGAAACAGGGAGGACTTGCACTTAATGCTGCCACAAGCAAACTTTGCATGACTGAAGACCGAAACATAGCCTATGGGATTGTGAGAGGGGTAAATAGACCTCAAGCAGCAACAACCTAGGCTATGGGACTGCGAGAGGAGTAACTAGACCTCAAATGGATATAATAGTAACTATCAAAAACTGGGCAATACCCCAGTACCAATGAAAACAAAACTACTTTTTTCTAACATGGCACTTCCAAAAGTTTGTACCCAGTATAGTAAGGTGATTTTGACAACTTGAAAACAATGCTGTGTTCAGAACCAGTCCTGATTGCCCCGGACTTTAGTAAATTTTTCGTTGCATACTCTGATGCATCTTGCATTGAGTTAGACATTGTGTTACCTCAGAAAGTAGATGATGAGAAATACCTAGTGTACTAAAGGAGAAAGCTAAGTATGTCTTGGAAAAGATACTCTGCAACAGAATGGGAATGTGTCAGTATTAAGTGAGCACTTATGTCCCTACAGCCTTACTTATTAGAAATCAGCTTCACTCTGGTAACTGACCATGCACACCTACAGTGGTTGTATAAACAGGATGTCTACATAACGTTTAATAGAGAGAGTACATCATAACATCCATTCAGTTTCACTATCTGATGCAGGTCTGGCAGTAGCTCCTTGAATGCAGACGAGTCATGCTGGTTTCATGATTGATTTCATTCCCTAGAAAACCATGCAATCTATGCTGGGAAGGATTTTTTATGGGACAGTGGCTAGTCAAAGGTGTTAAAAATTATGTTTTAAGGCAGTGTGTATACACCACATAGTATCTATACACACTGAGCAGAGTGGATGAGAGGTGTTGACTCCAACTCTTAGCTGAGATATATAAGTATCCTGTTTTTTTTTCGATTATTTATACAGTTTATTGTTTCTAGCAATTTATATTTAGCACTTTTATTGTAATCTGCACGAGTAACTGATTTGTTTGCAGTTAAAAGCATTCTGTATCTTTACAAATCTTTATTTGTTTAAAAACTTTAATTTTGTGGCTTTCTGTAGTACTTTCTTAAATTAGCTGAAGCTTTTCTTTACCTTGGCTAGATTGTATTAATTGGCTGCAGGCTAGTGGGGGCTGGTTCTTTTGTGTTTTTGTAAAAAAAAAAAAAAAAAAAAAAAGGTTGTTCTTCTGGTATTTAAGCCCTAACTTTGAGAGAGTCTCTGTCTATACACACTGAGCAGAGTGGATGAGAGGTGTTGACTCCAACTCTTAGCTGAGATATACAAGTATCCTGTTTTTTTTTTTTTTATTATTTATTGTTTCTAGCAATTTATATATAGCACTTTTATTGTAATCTGCATGGGTAACTGATTTGTTTGCAGTTAAAAGCATTCTGTATCTTTACAAATCTTTATCTGTTTAAAAAACTTTCATTTTGTGGCTTTCTGTAGTGCCCCACCCACCCTCCCTGTTGGTGTCTTGCTGTTATACTTGGTGGTTTTGCAGTTGCCCGCCCCTACTGTAGATCTGATCTGGGACACTCCTCCCAGTCTAGTGTCATTAGCTCATTCTACTTAATACAGAGAGAACATTTGATAAGGCCTTCTGTTTCTCCTTTTTCCCTTTCAAAAAAAAAAAATTTTTTTGCCTGAATTTCCTTATGTTCTGACTGTGCTTCTCAAACATGTTGGAAATACAGAGTACATTTTAGAGCATTTATTATAACTGTAATTGCCTTAATATGCTACAACTCAAGTGCTCTAGGTTGCACTGCATCTGAAGTGTTTGTGTGTTTTTGCTGCTTTTCTGTATGTATATATATATATATATATATATATATATATATATATATATATATATATATAGACTTCTCTGTATATGTAGACTAGCTACTTATTCTGTTGTGTTACTGCCTCTTACATCGTTTTTCAGTTGTGCACTTGCCTTGCTTCATTTAAAAAGTTTTAAATTGCTAATTTTGTAGAGTTTTAATTGTATTTACTATTTAGGACTGCACACTCAACTGTGTTAGCCTTTTCTGTGTTTATTTACTCTATTATTGCATTGTTTAGCCTGTTTCAACAAAAAATATATATACTATCTTGTTTGCTCGTTTCCCACCTTTTCGAGCCAGTCTGTATCCCAGGCTTTGCTTGTCTCAGGACTTTATTTTCTGTGCTCAGAGCTATCCAGACCTTGCTGTGGTAGAGGGAAGTCCTACTGGCTACCAGTGGGACTGGTGAGCATTGTACTGCCTGCCTAGCTCTGGAGGAGTGGTTTCCAGCTCTGAAGTTGTAATTTTATTAGCCTTTTTGGGATGATTTCTATCCCTTTCAACTTTCTGGCTTAAAAACACATGTGTTTGCACATTTTTCACATTGTGCAGCACTACGAGGCTACAGTTAAACTATTCCAGGTGCCAGAAGTCTGCTCTTCAAATTTTCCCTTAAAACTAGCTGGTTTCTCAGTAGTAGCACTACAATCTGAACCCCTGTGACTAGCACTTGCTCTAGAACCTGCTGGAAAGCACTAGGAAGCCTGAAACTGATACAAGCACTTAGCTCTCCTTGTCAATAAGGAGAAATAAATCATAGGCACTAAACAGCCTACAGTTGCAAAGTACCTTGCAAAGGTAAGGGAAAACCGCTCTTAAACTTTACAAAAAACACCTAAACAGGCGTGTCTAAGGGTCAGCTTCCGGTGATTTCTCCTGTCCACCTGGTGAATCTGGGCATACTGGGGCAATGCGGCAACTGCCTCATGTACACAGACAATCCTCTCCTACCATCCGACACTACAACCTGCGAGAGATGCACTTACATAGCCAAACTGGAAGCAAAGCTCTCCGGTCAAGATTGTGCTAGACAGTCAAGAGGAGAAGGTTAACACCTGCATTACACCTCTAGCAACTCATAGCCCTTCAAAACCCACACATAGCAACACTAAACCCACATATGCGGAGGCCCTTAACATTAACCTGCCCAAGCAGCAAGGACCTCCGAAGCCGAAATGCAAGCAAACACCAGTCACAACCAAAGTGACACATAGCTCACAACACCAGTGTGCCACCCAATAACAACCACTAAGGCAAGACAATGTACACAACACTTTAGTGACTCTATAGTCAGGCACACTGATGTCCCACTCACCAGGCTGAACAAGGAGAAAATTACAGTCAGCTGCCTGTCGGGTGCCAGGATCCGCCACATAATGCATGCACTCAAGTCACTCCACAACAAGTACAAAAAGACTCTGTCATTGTCCATGCTGGAGTGAATGACTTGAGACATACCTCCCTGGACTACATGAAAAGAGACATGGAAGAGCTCTTGGATCATGTGACCCAGGCAGGTATGACCCTAGCCCTGAGTAGCATCCTGTCTTCACCCAGAATGATACCACAGTATAAGGACAAAATGATTGTGATTGACTTCAACAATTGGCTAAGCTTCTGGTCTCATACAAAGGGGATCCAGTATTTGTCTGCCTGGGAAGACATGATCGACAAATCACGATGCTTTGCCAGAGATGGTCTGCACCTGTCACCCCTGGGATTCAGGTTACTGGCTAAAGCTCTTGCCACCCCTATAGTGCCTTTTTTAGGCAAGGTTCAAAGGATAAAACCACCACCGTAACAGATACAAGCATGCAAAATCTGAAGGTAATGCTACTCAATGCTAGAAGTCTAAACCTCAAAATGCACTCTCTCGAGGCACTCCTAAAAATGGAGAACATCGATATCTGTGCAGTGACTGAGACCTGGTTCAAGGCTCCAGAAAGCACCACTGCAATACCAGGCTACAATTCTTACCACACTTTTCGTCCACAAAACCAAGACCGAAACACTAAAGGTGGAGGAGTGTCCATATTCACCAAGGATATTCACACCTCCAGGCTAGTTGCCCAACACAATGCATTCAGAATTCTCCAGGTGCAACTAACACTAGGTAAGACTGCAATCCAAATTGTAGCTTGCTACAGATCCCCCACCATATCCCAAGATTCTCACTACACCTTCCTAAACATACTGGAAAATATTAAGATACAACCAAACACCCTAATACTGGGTGATTTCAACTACCCTGCCATTAATTGGGAAAACTACTCAGGTACCAACTTCTTTTCCCAACGGTTCTTGGAATTTATAAATTCCAACGCCCTGGATCAACTAATCCATTGTCCCACCAGGGGCTCCAATATCCTAGACCTGGTCATTACCAACATGGGAGACAGATACTCCACACCAGTGATCACCCCCTCATTGGTCAGGTCTGACCATAAACTAATCACCCTTGACATCCACATCCCACCCCCAACCCCCCAGTAAGGAAACCTCCTTAAAAAAACCTCTCCAAAGCCAACTTCATGCTACTGAAGTCAGAAGTGACAAACTTCACAACACCCACGCAGACGGGATCTGGAAGTTCAACTGCAGAATCCTACACTAAGAAACTATATGAGCACATCCACTTGTGCATGAATCGTGTCATCCTAAATAGAACCAAGATGATCTTCTCCAAAAAAAGGAAGCCAATCTGGTGGTCCCCTGCTATAAACAAACTATACAACAGAAGGAAGAAATTGTTGCAGAAAAGAGGAAAATCCCAGGATGCAAAAAACTCCCTCACCAGCCTCAGTAAGAAGCTGAGATCCCTCATAAAATCCTCAAAAGCTAGTTACGAAAATAAAATTGCCAAAGATTCCAAAGACAACCACAAGGCATTCTATAGTTATGTCAAGAATCTAAATGGCAATGCTCAGATCTGCTCTGAGCTACAACAGAATGGCATTAAATATACTGATCCCAAGGATATTGCCAATATCCTGGCAGATCGATTTAGTGCCAACTTCACCACCCTCTCACCCCCTAAAAGGCCCATCTCAATACATAAAAAGATTGCCAAATTCCGATAACAGCCACACAGGTAGAAACAGCACTCTCCAAACTTAAGAATACAGCATCCATGGGACCAGGTGACATCCCAGGCTGTGTACTACATGAACTACAAAATGAACTGGCACCCCAGGCTTCATGCCCACTGAGTGGTGCACAGCTACAGTTATCCCGCTCCACAAGGGAGGATCCGCCTTGGATCCCGAGAACTACCGTCCCATCAGTCTGACAAGCCTGATCTGCAAGGGCATGGAATGCATTATCATGGAACTTATAAACAAAGACATTGGCAACCTTCAAACACTGGACCCCACCCAGTTTGGGTTTGTGAAGGGCCGATCTTGTCTCCTGAATCTGACTGACTTCTTCGAATCAGTCTCCAGAGCTGTGAATGAGGGTAAGGTGGTCCACACAGCCTATCTGGACATCGCCAAGGCCTTTGACACCATCCCCCACTCTGGAATCATAGATAAACTTACTAAGTTGGGCATATATCCCTACCTCACTCGATGGGTTGCCAACTGGCTTACTGACAGAACCCAGAATGTAAAAGTAGCAGACTCCAAATCCAGCTCCATACAAGTGACAAGTGGAGTACCTCAAGGTTCAGTCCTGGGACCACTCTTGTTTGGCATCTACTTCTCTGAAGTACAAGCCAACACTAAGGGACTCTGGCTAACAAAGTTTGCAGATGACTGCAAACTGGGAGCCATTATTGAATTCCCAAATGTTGTGGATATTCTACAAACGGGCCTTACAGAAACAGATGCCTGGTGCCAGAGCCATGGGCTCAAGCTTAATGCCAAGAAATGTATAGTTATCCCCTTTGGATAAAAACATGTGCCCATGAACTACCACATAGGCGGCAGGACACTAAACATTGAAAGTGTGATGGGAGACTTAGGGACACAAGTGGACAGTGGTCTGACTTTCGATAACCACATTGCCACAACAGTCAGGAAATCCTTATATGTGGCACACCTCATCACTAAGGGCTTTTCATCCAAAAAAAAAGAGGTCATTGTCCCACTGTACTCATCCCTCATTAGACCCATTATAGAGTATAATGCCCCATTTGGTATGTACCTCACAAGACATCTGCGTGGAAAGGATACAGAAATACCTCACTAAAAGAATCACAGGCCTAAAGCAGATGCCATATGCTGACCATCTAAAAAAACTCCAGCTACACTCTGTGGCATATCGTCTACTCAGAGGTGATCTCTGCTTAACATACAATGCCATGTCAAACCCTGAGCTGTTGGACATGCTCCACTTAAAGAAATCCCAATCCCTCAGAGCCACATGCTCCAGGGATCTAAACCTTATCATCACAATGAACAAAACATGCTGGAGGGATAGGTTCCTGACCCAGAGACTCCCCATACTCTGGAATAGACTGCCCATACATGTCAAGCAGAGCGCCTCATTGGCCCTCTTCAAAAGGAACCTTGATGATTGGATGGGAGATAGGAAATTCACCCCGGGGATCACGTCAGTCGCCCTGCTAGACAGGGGCCCAGAGAAGTAAATATTGTGGGAAAAAATTTCCAGGGAATTGTTATGGCTAGGATTGCATAGGCCTTAGGGCCGATAGCCTAGTACCAACCTATGAACCTATGATACGAATCCAGTAATGCTGCATATACACCATCACTGTATAAATTAGGACAGCAGAGGTTAATATTAGAACACTTACTGAAGCAGTATTAAAAGTAAAGGCTGTTGCCTAAGATGGCAGACATTTGCTTGTCTCAGAGAGGGAATTTGCAACACTAAGAGTGGAGACTCCTGCAGAAATTATAAACAGAAGTTGTAAATTTACTTACTCGTGGAATACTAGAAACTTTGTAGTACTGGGATCTTACTTTGGGACTTATTGTAAAGTACCAGGTGTGTGACAGCTTGATCAAGGCTACCATAATCAAGAACGAAAAAAACGTTTTAAATTTTAATGATACAGAAAGAGAATTTATTTTGTATGTTTATTTTTGTTTTTCTTTCTAAGAATGAACTTTATTTTGATCTAATAAATAAACTGCACAAAAGTAAATAAGTAACTGTCTCCAGTGTATAAGTGAAGGTTCGTAGCACAACAGGTATAGAACAGTCACCTTTAGTGCTGAAACATGGAACTTACCATAACAGTAGATGTCTTACTGATCACTGTTGCAATATTCTTAACAGATGGGTTGTAGGGTAATGACATCCATCGGGGTACTAAAGCTTTACCTTCCTAGGATGTACATCTGAATAATGACCTGAGCTCATCAGTGTAGGGGTATAAAATTCAGACGTGTGCTTGATCCTCAGTCTATCTCCAAGGCAGCAGTGGCCTGAAGAAGATCTAGGAAAGAGACTGGTCAGCTAGGAGTGGCTTAGTTTGAAAAGAATAAGCAAGTTGCCCCTCATAAAAGTTGTAATATCCTGGGATAATGATTGTGTGTCTGCGAGTGTAAAGCACAGTGAGAGAAAAATAACAGAAGGGGTATAAGGTGGGATGAAAGGAATATGGCTATCGTGATCATAAGGACATTTACTGTTATGGTAAGTTCTTAAACAACTGTATTATGCCCTGACTGAGTCACTGTTGCAGTATTCTTAACAGACAGATGATTCCCAGAGCTGTAAAGAGAGAGGAGGGTGGCAGGCTTAAAGAGAAGGAAAAGTAAAGAGAAGAGTCCAGGAGGCCAGACAAAATACTTCTGGCAAAAAGTGTGCTGGACCTGGAGAAGTCATCTGGCTTATAGTGTTTTGTGAAAGTGTGGATAGATGACCACATTTTTATTTATTTATTTTATTTTACATTTGTTGACCGGGCTAGGCTAGCTGGAGAAATTTCCATTTTCAGTAGCGGCCCGGGGAGAAAAGCTCCACAGAGTGAGATACATACAGAAAATCTGTCAACTGCTCCTAGAATGGACCTGGTAACCACCCCCTTGTAGAAGGCCCCAGATGAGTTCAATAACCAAAAACCGGACAATGGAAGCGCTGCACGTAGAAGTGTTTTAATCACAGAACATTAACGCTGAATTTGCACAAGGCGTTTTCGTCCAAGTATCCCTCAGACTTCTTCAGACATAATGTAAAACACTTCCAATTACATACATTTCCCCTTAATTGATTAATAAGTTAATTGGTGTCTTAAAAACATACAACTATTTATTGTTAAAGTTTTAAAAATAAATTAAAAATAATATACAAAATATGCAAACAGCCACCACAATTCATTAATATATATATATATATATATATATATATATATATATATACAGAATATTGCAATTATATCAAATAAATAATATGCATGGTCATATATTATAAAAAATAAATGAATAAATAAATATAATAAATGACTGACAGGATAGAAATAAGAATATAAATATATTAAATATATATAATATATGCACCACTAATATCAGATTTGTGAAAAGGCCACATCTTTAATTTGGCAGATCTAAGCTTTAACAAAGGTAAAATTGAAATAAAATAATTTAGCCCTGGGGTTCTATTGGCTTCCAGGGATATCTGCCATAAGGTTTCCCTGAACTCCAATTTGGTCTCCCAGGGACCCCTTCTTACCTCCTTCGGGACCATTTCAATAACTGAAAAAAAGAATTGTGCATTACTACACTTTAATGTGTGTTTATACAGGGCATTTGTACTGTTCTTCTTTCTCACATCATTAAGATGTTCATATCTTCTGCATTTTAGTTGCCTTTCAGTTTTACCTACATAAAAGGCATTGCAGGATTCATATGTAACTAAATAAACTAATCCCAGTGAATTACAGTTAGAATAATTTTTGTTATATATAGTCTTGTGTCTTGCCTGTAGGTATACTTCTTCCGCTTGTAATATATGCTTACATTGGTTGCAGGCACCACATTTGAATGTCCCCCTCCTTTTATGTGTGAAAATCTGTGTGTTGGCTGCATACTCCAATACATTTTTAATGTTCTGTCCCTTTCTAAAAACAACTTTTAGTGGTTTGTTCTTAAATACCTCTAAGTCCGTGAATTCTGAGAACTTTTTCCACTCCCTTTCTAAAGGAGATTTTACCAGGTATACAGTTCCACTAAAATTAGTCAGAAATGCTCTACCAAAGTCTTCTTGACCTGTTTTTTTGTGTTGTGCCTTGAGTAGGGGTAAGTGAACCTGTACCCAGAACCGGTTTGTACTTATCATTTCTCCCTTGTTTAACTTCTGTCTGTATATTGTTAATGAGAACTTTTGGATAACCTCTGTCCGTGAACATTTTCTCTAAAACCATACATTCATTCTGAAAATCAGAATCCAAAGATGTCATGCGGCTGACCCTAACATACTGACCCTTGATGATACTCTTTTTCTGGAAAGAGGGGTGTGCACTACTATAACTGATATATGTATTAGAAAATGTTGTATAAACTACTGAATTTAATCCCTTACCCGTGTTATATATATAGTCATGTCTAAATACATTTTTCCAATGTTACTTGATGTGTAAAGTGCAAAAAGGTAGTAGTTCCAGAAAGATAGTTCATAAATTCTTCTAACATTGCCATGTCCCCTGTCCAAAAAATGCAGATATCATCAAGGTATCTAATATAGAGATTCCAATATTGTGAGAAGGGACAAGTATGAATGAATTTAGATTTCCAAACAGATAAAACAACATCTGCATAAGTGGGGGCACAACTAGCCCCCATGGCAACTTCCTGTTCTTGCCGGTAAACTTCCTTTCAAAAAAACAAAAAATGTTTAAGGACCAGCTCTGCTAACTCCAAACAGAGAAAAATTTAATTTTCAGAGGTATTTGTTCTCATTCTCAAAGCTTCTTCCAACCACATCAATCCTGTATCATGTGGAATGAAAGTCCACAATGTCAATGCATAAAAATGTAAGGCCTTCCACACAATGTTCTAGCTGTATTCTAGCCTGAAAATCCCAAGAATCTTTAAGGATGTGGGGGCATCCTTCCCATATATCCTTAAGTTTCCAATCCAGAAATTTTGTCAATGAGGCTGTTTTGGAACCTTCTGATGCGACAACTGGTGTAAAGGGGGGGGGGGGGTCTTCCACATCCTTGTGCACCTTAGGAATACCAAATATAGATGGTATTCTAGGTGAATTATTTTCCAAGTATGAATACATTTGGAAATCAATAACACCTTGATCAAACAGATCTTTCAGTGCCAAATCTATTTTATGATAGGCGATGTTAATTTCGTTGATTGATACTTCACTATATTTATCTGTATCATGAAGGAGAGAAAACATTTTTCCGTCATACAAAATTTTATCCATTAGGACGATTCCCCCTCCCTTGTTAGGTTCCATCACCCGTATTTCTGGATTAGAACACAATTGTTTCAATAAATTATTTTCTTCCTTGGCTAAATTGTTTTTGATATAGCTATTCTCCTGATATTTTAATGTATTCCTAAGTTCTTTTTCTAATACATTTTCTAAATTTTTTAATTGTGGTTGAAGTAGTGGATTAAAAGTACTGTTTTTTTCTGGGAGCCATAATATTTGATATGGCTAATGGTGTCCCATTGAAAAACTGTTCTAAATTTATTTTTCTAATGAACAATTTAGTATCTAGTATCGTTCGTGATAGGTTACCTTTTTTCATAGGAATATATTTGAAACTTTTCATGAATAATTTAAAAAATTCTTGTGTAACTTCCAAAGAACTGTAATTGAATATGTGGAATCCCTGCCAACTGGAAACATATGTAGTATTTTGAATTTCAGTACTACTATTAGATTCCCCTCCTACCTGTATGTCCCTCTGTTGGAGGGGGGCTTGGTAAAAAATGGTTGTTGTTATATTTCTGCCTCAATCTTTCAGACCTACGTGGGGACACATATCCACTATTATGGTTATTTTTATTGTTGCCTACTCTATTCAGTAACCCTGTTTCATTCTCATTGTGTTCTGACTGTCTTATTATCCTATAAAGCTTCCAAATATGTTCTTCTAGTTTGTCAACTGTTATATTGGGCCCTAGGAATCTGGTATTGTTTACCCTCACTATATTCCCTTAGGTCATGATCTAATTTGTTACACTTTCTTTTTAAAATATCATCAAATTTTTTATCTATCACGCTCCTAATACCATAATATGTATCCTGTTCACGCTGTACTCTGAACAACAAATAATTTTTAATACATAAATCCAGTGCATCAATTTGTTCATTTAAAATCAACATTTCCCGGTCATAATTACGAATCAAAGATTTTAAAATATCCAGACCACATCTGTCAAAAATAGTTATTAATTCTTTATGAAGTTCAGTTCCTTCTGATATATTGTTCACGTATTTGAAAACCCGTAAACCTTTAGGTACTATCCCATGTTTTAAACATTCCCCCAAATATGCATTTTCAATATTTAAGGTTTTGTACCTGGTTAAACACTCCTGTAATTTGTTAAGGCTCACTCTATAAGTATCGGTATTGCTACCTTGCACCTGTTGTAAAGTTCTTTTTTGAAATGTGGGTTTTAACTGCAATCAGTCATTTAATTCCTGACTGTCTCGGTCATTGCTCCTCTCAGTTTCCTCATTGGGTGGGTCATGCAATTCCTGTGCACTCACAGAACCTCCTTCTGAATGCAAAATCATCGGTGTATTATTTCATGCACCAGATGAGGCCACTGCTGAAGTGGAATGTGCTTTTGGTCATGTGAGTAAAGTCTTTCCATACTGAGAGTAGGAGAAGGAAACAAACTTTCTGATCCAGGAAGCAACAGTTTGGAAACTGGCTGTCCTAACCTGGAATCCATAAAGATGATGAAGAACTGGTCTATTTTTCCTGATATCCGTAGTTTTTTCCAGGTAAAACCTCAGTTATCTGTGAGTGTCTAAGGAGTGTAACTTATAAACAAAGGTATGGCATCCAAGGCCAAGAAAATCATTGTTCCACTGTATTCAACATTCATCAGACCTATCATTGAATACAATGCCACCTTTGGTATGCACCTAACCAGGCATATCCAACAACTAGAAAGTCCACAGAGGTTTTTCAGTAAAAGAATACAGGGCGTAATATGTCCTATGCAGACTGCCTCAAGGCCCTGTATTCTGTCTCCTTCAGGCTTTTGAGGGGAGATCTATGCCTGGCATACAGGACATTGTCAGACCCCACTCTGACGGACCTCCTACATATCGGCAAAATAAACAGTACCAGAATTACCAGTTCTAAAGCCTTAAACCTTGCCTGTGTTATAAATAGGACCTGCTGGAGAGATAGGTATGTATGCCAGAGACTACCCCCTCTATGGAATAGGCTCTCCATCCATGTGAAGCAGAGTTCCTCCTTAATCCATTTCAGGTGCAACTTGGACAACTGGATGGGAAACCAGAAAATCATCACTGGCTTGGCACCCATGTGTTGGATGCAAATGGGTAACCTGTTAATGGTTCATCTCCCAGGCCCATGCTTACACTTATCAAGGGCATCAGAACTTATCAGATAACTGAGATGCATGGACAGGCTTACAAAGGCCCTTGTGGTCATTAACTTAGTAAAAGCCTATAAACCTATGAATGTAAGATTCTTTCCCCACTTACTTTGGAGATTGTGGAAGAATGTAAGCAGAATAATTGCCTGGTTAAAGGTTAGCTCAGTAACTACTTTTGGTATGAATGAAGGACTGGACCAGAGGTTCACCCTATTTTTGTGGAAGATGAAAAAGGTTGGAATAGCCATGATAGCATGGAGTTTTGAGACTCTGCAGACTGTAGGCAAGGCTAGGAGGAGCACTGTTTTCCAAGTGTATAATTTAAGAATAGCCAAGTCTAAATGGGGTAAGGTACATATTTCCAGAAACAAAAAAGAAAAAAATAAGGTCGCAAGGTGGAGTAATAGGCTTCCTTGGGGGTTTAAGGTGTAGAACACCTCTCAGAAAAACAATCTTTTTCCTGGGCATGAGATGGTGCTCCCAAGACAGGCAAGTACTAATGTCAAAAACGTGATGCTTAATGGATGAGTAGAGCAGCCCTGAATGTAATAATTCACATAGGTACTGAAGTACTGTTGAGGGTATCCAATAGAAGTGGTTGGAGTTTTGCTTAAAGTACCAGATGGAGAATCTCTTCCACTTGGCTATGTAAGATTTCCTGGTGTTACGTTTCCTGGCTTCCTGCAGGACTCAAACCCCTTCTTCAGAAAAGGGTCCATCTGGTATGGACTAGACTCCAATCATCCAGAATGGTAGACTGAGTGAAGTCAGATTCATATGAAGGAGCTACCCTTTCTGATTAGATCTGGTTTTTATAGGGATTCTCCAATAATTTACTTTGATAGGTGAAACATAGACAGGAACTTGTGTTGTCTTGGTCAGAAAGGTGCCAGAAGGTGGACTTTTGGAAATTCATTCTGGGCCCTGAGTAGGAGCCTTGGAAGCAGAGGCAGAGGGGGATATGCATAAAGGAACTTCCCCGTTCATTGGAAAGAGAAGGCATATGTCCTCCAGACTAGATGTAATGAGTTCCTTGTGCAGAAAGGTGGGAGTAAGTGATGCTGGGGGAAGCAAAGTAGTCTGTGTTCAGGGACTTCATGAGGGTCCCCCATGTCCCTGCTTAGAGAGTCTGCCAATGCATTTTGCTGAGTGGGAATAAACATGACAGTGTAAGAGTCAAATGAAAGTCCACATGCCAGACTTTTTGTGCCAGCCTGCCCAGGGTGTAGGATCTTGAGGATCCCTGCATATGTACTACATCACTGTGGTGTTGTCCGTACACCAGCAGGGTCCTGGTTTACAAAGTTGTGAGAAGGTCTGTAGGACTAGTAATACTACCCTCATTTCCTTTATGTTGATGTGTTCTTTTAATACAGTGGCAGGCCACTCTTGTTGAACCATGTGGTCTCCTGTCTAAGCTCCCCTTGCCCTATTTGCAGCATCTGTAAACAGGACCTGGCTGTTTGGAACTGGAGTGAATGGAAGATCTGGGATGAGAGGAACCTGGCTGTTCCACCAAAGGAGTTCTTTCTTGATGCAAGAAAAGAGAGGAATAAAGATATCTAGAGGGTGAGAGTGCTGAGAAAACATTGATTTCAGATACCACTAACTTGTAGTCTGCAAAAGGCAACAAGGATGGTGGTAGCCATGAGTGCCAGGGCCCTGATGGCTTGTCCATATGTTGTTTATTATAAATAATTCATTGTATGCACACATATTGCACACACACACAGTGTGTGTGTGTGCGTTTCTATATGTGTATGTATATAAAGTACATTTGTACAAAAGCGTGCATGTGTGTGAATGTTTCTGTATATGTGTATGTATAAAAAGTGTATGTGAACAAAAGCATATGTGCATGAGCGCGCTCGTGTGTGTGTGTGCACGCATGCATTTAAACACAGTTAAAGGGGCACTGGCTCGTTTCTAAATACAGCTGCTTGCTAGAGTGCTTTGTTTACATTTTAGTTCTGTGTAAGTCACATGCTCACTCAGAGGCAGGATTTTCACAGCAGCTTGTTAGCATACAGAGGGTCTGATAGCATACAGAGGGTCAGATTACACAAACTTCAGTGGAGGATGGTCATTCTCTGTAATCTTGACAGTTAGTTCCTTTTGATTT
>NC_056744.1:1659993301-1660029863 GCF_019279795.1 Protopterus annectens
CAAGGCTTCTCCCAGGGCAGGCCAGGTTTTGTTTCAGGAGTTACCCTAGTTCTTTCAGGGTCTGTACCTAAGAAGCATATGCTTAAGATGGCAGAAGATTTGATTACAATGATTAGAGGTTCTATGCCCTCCTGATAAGAGAGGCCTAGGGTGGAACCTGAGCTTGGGAGTTTTGAGCAGTGTTCGGATGCTTCTGAGTCTTCGGCTGAAGACTTGCAGGAGTATTCCCCTTACTCTGATTCTGATGTAGATGATTCTACTCCTTCTGCTTCTCCTCCTGAGGATTTTTCATTTTCAGAGACTCCTTCATTCCATGAGGGAGCATTTTAAATGGGAAGGTCAGGATTTCTCTGATTCCAGGAAAAGGCTTAGGAATTTTGTTTCTACCCCAGCATAGGCCTTTAGCTATACCTCCTGTTCTAGATGTGGTAGAGGATGTTTTGCAGAGGCTTCTCTGAACCCTGACTCTTTGCCTCCTGCTCCAGTTAAACCGGATAGATATTATAGGGTGCCTGAAGCTCATAAGTATCTTTTTAAGAGTCCTAGGGCAGACCCAGAAACTGTTTCACAGGGGCCTAAAGGTGTTAAGGCTTCTGTTGTTAAAAATCCTGTTCCTCCAGATAAAGAGGCTAGGCTTTGATAGATGGGGAAAGAAAGTGTATACTTCTTCCACTTTGGCCATGAGAGCTTGAATTGCCAGTTTCACATGTTGAAATACCAAAATTATCTCCTTTCACAATTAAAGTCTAAGGTAGATGCTTTGGCGGAAGGTATTGAGTGTAAAGAGTTGCAGGATTTAGTTCATGTTTCTGAACAGGTGGGTAAAGCATTCTTTGCAATGTGGTTTTGATGCTGTGCAGGCCTCTTGAGGGTGGCTGCCACTGGTTCGGTTCTTAGCAGGCACGCCTGGTTGAGGATCAGAATTTAGCTGAGCATGTGAAAACAAGGATCTTAGATGCTCCTTTACAATCTGATGTGTTGTTTGGTTCGCCTGTGGAAGCAGTTCTAAAGAAAATGGAAGACAAGGCTAACTCTATGCAGACTGTTAAAAAATTTAAGCAGGTTCAGCCTCCAAAGTTTAGTAGAAATTGGCCTACCAAGGGGTGGACATATCCTGCTTATGATTCGCAGTCTAGGGGTAGGTCTAGACGTGGTAGAGGCAGAGCTCAAGGTTCTTTTAGGCCTAGAACAGGAGTTCACCTGCTCAGTCTTCTGGTGAGGGCAGGGTCAGTCCTTTCGTAAACAGACACAATGACCTGCCTTTTCAGCTGCCAGAATCTTCTCTCGTCTGGCAGCACCTTTGGGAGGAAGGTTGGCACTTTCAAAGAAAACTGGAGTTTAATTACCCAAGACAGATGGGTATTGGATATCATTCACCATGGTTACAGGTTTTATTTCCATACCTTGCCTCCTTTCAAAGGCATGCCAGACATTCCTCCTCAACAAAGGAAAGAGGCTCACAAGCAAATTTCTGTTGCTCCAAATAGGGGCCATTCAGCCGGTTCCTGTGCCAGAAAGGGGCCTAGGATTTTATTCTCGCCTGTTCCTAGTACCAAAAAAGGGGAACACGTGGAGACCAATTTTGGATCTGTCTATCCTCAACACTTATCTGGACATTCCCAAGTTCAAAATGTTGACGTTACAACAGCTTTTACCTCTGCTGGGCTAAGATCACTGGATGGTAACTTTGGATCTCAAGGAAGCTTACCTTCATGTTCCTATCAGACTAATTTGCAGGAAGTATCTGCTTTCGAGCTGGGAATTCTCATTATCAGTTCTCTGCATTGCCCTTTGGCTTATCTACTGCGCCCAGAGTATTCACAAAGGTTCTGGCTCCAGTGATAGCTTTCTTCAGGCTAAAAGGAATACAAATCTATCCTTATTTGGACGATTGCCTGATTCTGGCTCAAGGAAGGGACGTGCTTCTTCAGCATTTGGAATATGTGATAGCAGTGCTAAGATGCCTAGGTATTCTGTGAACGAAATAAAGACCAGTCTAGTACCCTCTCAAGACATGTGCTTTCTGGGTGTGAGACTGAATACAGCAACCCAGATGGCCTTTTTAACCCCGGACAAACAAAAGAATCTTTCTCTTTACTTCCATCAACTATCTCATCAGTCCGGGCTGACTGCAAGGACAGTCCTTCAAGCCTTAGGGTTCATGGCATCTTGTATTCTGGTACTTCCCAATGCCAAACTGCATATGAGGAAGCTACAATGGTATCTCAAAATGTATGGACACAGCACTGCCAGGATTTGGACACTGTCATTCAAATAATACCTTGCATTCAAAAGGAATTTTTGTGGTGGGCTCAGGAATGTCACCTAAACAAGGGACTCTCTCTGACCCGCCAGAGGCGAGTCAGATTCTAACGACAGATGCCTCAGACACAGCTTCTGGTGAGCTCATCTGAATGGAAAGTGGATACAAGACAAGTGGCCTGCCAGACTGCAGCATCTACATATCAACATGAAGGAGATGTTAGCAGTCCAGTTTGCATTACTGGCTTTCAAGGATTTACTTCTTCCAGGGCAGGTGTTGATTCTAACAGACAACACAACTGTCATGTGGTACATCAACAAACAAGGGGAACACATTCTTATCCTCTATGCAGGCAAGCAATGATTTTGTGGGAGACTGCGTTAAGCTTGCAGCTGAATCTTCAAGCAAGGTTTCTGCCAGGAGCACAGAACTCCTTAGCAGATGTGTTAAGCAGGCAAATCATGGATCCCCACGAGTGGAAACTGGATCTTCATGTATTTCAGACATTGACAGTGTCATGGGGAACTCCAGACATAGATCTGTTCGCTTCTCCACTAAACCACCAGCTGCCAAAGTTTTGCACGAAAAGGTTTCATCACACAGCCTGGAAAGTGGATGCTCTTTCTTTCAGTTGGAAAAATCTTCATGTGTATGCCTTTCCACCTCTGCCTCTCCTCCCAAAGGTACTTCTAAAGGTCAGACAAGACAAGCCAAGGATGATTTTAATAGCTCCAGATTGGCCTCGCAGCACTGGTACCCATTGCTGAGGAGTCTGGTAAGGAAGCCTCCATGGCCCTTACCTTTGATTCCACACCTATTGTCTCAGAAGGACGGGCATCTGCTCAATGTCAAGCTTCACTCTCTTCATCTAACAGCTTGGCATATTCTGTTTTGAACCATAGCAGGTCTCAGCTTCCTCAACAAGTTTTGAATGTGATTATGGAAGCCAGAAGACCTAGTACAAGGAAAGTGTACGAGGAAAATGGAAGAGATTTTTATTTTGTGTGCAGCAAAGGATTTGGATGTTTCTGAGCCAAATTTGAGTGTGGCTCTTCAATATCTTACTGAGTTATTGGACAAAGGTTTGTCTTTCTCTTCCATTAAGATTCATGCTGCAGCAATTTCAGCTCACTATGATTGTGACCCACCATTGTTTTCTCATCCTTTGTTCAAGCAATTTCTTAGAGGGGCAAAGAATATAAGACCCCCACAGAGCTCCTACTCCTGCTTGGGACCTCAATTTTTGTGTTGGAGAAACTCACTCTACAACCTTTTGAGCCTGCAGCTACTGCTGAATTGAAATATTTGTCATGGAAGACTGCTTTTTTGTTAGCCATTACATCTGCAAGAAGGGTGTCTGAATTGCAGGCCCTTATGGCGGTTGAGCCTTTCCTGATTTTTCATAAGGATAGGGTATCTTTACGTACTAATCCTTCCTTTATGCCTAAAGTGGTTTCTAGTGTGGCTTTAAACCAAACTATTCATTTGCCTACCTTTTATGCAGATCCCCAAAATAAGGGGCAAAAGATTTTGCACACTTTAGATGTACACAGGCTGTTGCGTTATTATTTAAGCAGGACTAAGGATTTTAGGCAGTCTCAGCAGTTGTTTGTTTCTTTTTCTTTGAGTTCTCAGGGCAAGCCTGTGTCAAAACAAACTATTTCTAAGTGGATTGGGTTTTGCATTGCATTTTGTTATTCCCATCATGGCAAGGAGATTCCAGCTGGGATTAGGCCTCATTCCACTAGGGCTACTGCCACTTCAACAGCATTTCTAAGGGGGGTGGCAACTAAGGATATTTTGGAGGCAGCTACTTGGAGTTCAGTGCATACTTTCTCTAAGCATTACCACCTTCCTCTCTACTCTAAATCTAGGGCTGGTTTTGCCACGGCTATTTTGCAGGGCATGTTGTCAGCTCCTGCTTCCTTATGATTTGCCAGCCTCCCTTACCTCTGCTTTGGGATTCTACCCAAGTGTTAGGACTGCAGCAATGTGGTATGAAGAACATAGTACAGTTTTGTACCTACCATAAATGTAGATGTTCGAAGATCCACATTGCTGCAGTCCAATTTACCCTCCCTCCTTCCCCTCTGTGTTTAGGAGTGGTTGTGTGGGTGAGGTTATACTCTTGTAAATTTGTATATATTGTATATATATTTGGTGCAGGAGTGTGTGGTGTTTTTGGTTTTAGCCTTATCTTTTAGGGTCTTCTGACATCTGGGGCAAGAAAAGACTGAGGATATGACGTCGGTCATGCGCATTTGTACCCTGACGTCCTGACGTCAGACTAATGCGCCTTTCCGACGTCAGCCATATACTTTGGTATTCGGGCCGACTGGGACAGCGGACTACCCAAGTGTTAGGACTGCAGCAATGTGGATCTTGAACATCTACATTTATGGTAGGTACAAAACTGTACTTTTGAGCAGGCTTCAGATGTTTCAGAGTCTTGACTGAAGACTTGCAGGAGTACTCTCCTTATTCTGATTCTGATGCAGATGATTCGACTCCTTCTGCTTCTCCTCCAGAGGATTTTTCTTTTCAGAGACTCTTCATTCCATGAGGGAGCATTTTAAGTGGGAAGGTCAGGACTTCTCTGATTCCAGGAAAAGGCTTAGGGAATTTTGCTTTACCCCAGCATAGGCCTTTGGCTATACCACCTGTTCTGGATGTTGTGGAAGATGTGTTTGCAGAGGCTTCACTTAATCCTGATTCTTTGCCTCCTGCTCCTGTTAAACCGGATAGGTATTACAGGGTGCCTGAGGCTCATAAATATCTTTATAAGAGTCCTAGGGCGGACCCAGAAACTGTTAGTCAGGGACCTAAGGGTGTCAAGGCCTCTGTTGTAAAAAATCAGTTCCTCCAGATAAAGAGGCCAGAGCTTTGGATAGATGGGAAAGAAAGTCTATACTTCTTCTACCTTAGCTATGAGGGCTTTGAATTGCCAGTTTCACATGTTGAAATATCAAAACTATCTTCTTTCTCAATTGAAGTCTAAGGTAGATGCTCTGGCGGAAGGCATTGAGTGTAAAGAATTACAAGATTTGGTGCATGTCTCGGAACAGGTGGGTAAGCATTCTTTGCAATGTGGTTTTGATGCTGTACAGGCCTCGTCTAGGGTGGCTGCCACTGGTTCAGTTCTTCGAGGCACGCCTGGCTGAGGGATCAGAATTTATCTGACCATGTTAAGACAAGGATTTTGGATGCTCCTTTACAGTCTGATGTGTTGTTTGGTTCACCTGTGGAGTCAGTCTTGAAGAAAATGGAAGACAAGGCTAAGTCTATGCAGGCTGTTAAAGATTTTTGCAAGTTCAGCCTCCCAAGTTTAGTAGGAATTGGCCTGCTAAGGGGTGGACGATCCTTCTTATGATTCTCAGTCTAGGGTAGATCTAGACGTGGTAGGGCAGAGCTCAGAGTTCCTTCAGACCTAGAACGGGAGTTCACCTGCACAGTCTTCGGGTGAGGGCAGGGGCCAGTCCTTTCGTAAACAGGCCCAATGACCTACCTTTTCAGCTGCCAGATCCTTCTTGCCTGGCAGCACCTTTGGGAGGAAGGTTGGCACTCTTCAAGGAAAATTGGAGTTTGTTTACTCAAGACAGATGGGTATTGGATATCATACACCAAGGTTACAAGTTTTATTTCCATACCTTGCCTCCTTTCAAAGGCATGCCAGACGTTCCCCCTCAGCAAAGACTAGAGGCTCACAAACAAATTTCTCTACTACTTCAAATAGGGGCCATACAACCGGTCCCTCTACCAGAAGTGGGCCTAGGATTTTATTCTCACTGTTCCTAGTACCAAAGAAGGGGAACACGTGGAGACCAATTTTGGATTTATCTATCCTCAACACATATCTGGACATTCCCAAGTTCAAAATGTTGACGTTACAACAGCTTTTGCCTTTGCTGGGCAAAGATCACTGGATGGTGACTCTGGATCTCAAGGAGGCTTACCTTCATGTTCCTATCAGGCCCAGTTGCAGGAAGTATCTGCGCTGGCTGGGACTTCTCATTATCAGTTCTCTGCATTGCCCTTTGGCTTATCTACTGCCCAGAGTGTTCGAAGGTTCTGGCTCCAGTGATAGCTTTCTTCAGGCTAAGAGGAATACAGATCTATCCTTATTTGGACGATTGCCTGATTCTGGCCCAAGAAAAGGACGAACTTCTTCATCATTTACAGTATGTGATAGCAGTGCTAAGATGCCTGGGGTATTCTGTGAACGAAATAAAGTCCAGTCTAGTACCCTCTCAGGACATGTGCTTTCTGGGTGTGAGACTGAATACAGCATCCCAGATGGCCTTTTTGACCCCGGACAAACAAAAGAATCTTTCTCTTTACTTCCATCAATTGTCTCATCAGTCCAGGCTGACTGCAAGGACAGTCCTTCAAGCCTTGGGGTTCATGGCATCTTGTATTCTGGTGCTTCCCAATGCCAAACTGCATATGAGGAAGCTACAATGGTATCTCAAAATGTATGGACACAGCACTGCCAAGATATGGACACTGTCATTCAGATAATACCTTGCATTCAAAAGGAGTTTTTGTGGTGGGCTCAGGAATGTCACCTAAACAAGGGACTCTCTGTGACCACCAGAGGAGTCAGATTCTAACGACAGATGCCTCAGACAAAGCTTGGGGAGCTCATCTAAATGGAAAGTGGGTACAAGACACGTGGCCTGCCAGACTTCAACATCTACATATCAACTTGAAGGAGATGTTAGCAGTCCAATTTGCATTAATAGCTTTCAAGGATTTACTTCTTCCAGGGCAGGTGTTGGTTCTAACAGACAACACAACTGTCATGTGGTACATCAACAAGCAAGGGGAACGATTCTTATCCTCTATGCAGACAAGCAATGATTTTGTGGGAGACTGCTCTCAGTTTACAGCTGAATCTTTCAGGCAAGGTTTCTGCCGGGAGCACAGAACTCCTTAGCAGATGTGTTGAGCAGACAAATTATGGATCCCCACGAGTGGAAATTGGATCCTCATGTATTTCAGAAATTGACAGTGTTATGGGGAACTCCAGACATAGATCTGTTCGCTTCTCCACTAAACTACCAGCTGCCAAAGTTTTGCACAAAAGGTTTCATCCCACAGCTTGGAAAGTGGATGCTCTTTCATTCAATTGGAGCAATCTTCATGTGTATGCCTTCCACCTCTGCCACTCCTCCCAAAGGTACTCCTGAAGGTCAGACAGGACAAGCCAAAGATGATTTTAATAGCTCCAGATTGGCCTCGACAGCACTGGTACCCATTACTGAGAAGTCTGGTGCGGGAGCCTCCATGGCCTTTGCCTTGATTCCACACCTGCTGTCTCAGGAGAACAGTCATTTACTCAATGTCAAACTTCACTCTCTTCATCTAACAGCCTGGCATATTCTGTTTTAAACCCTGGAGGGTCTCAGCTTCCACAGCAAGTTTTGAATGTTATTTTGGAGGCCAGAAGGCCTAGTACAAGGAAAGTGTAATGCAGATAAATGGAAGAGATTTTATTTTGGAGTACAGCAAAGGAATTTGATGTTTCTAAGCCTAATTTAAGTGTGGCTCTTCAATATCTTACTGAGTTACTGGACAAAGGTTTGTCCTTCTCTTCTATTAAGGTTCATGCTGCAGCAATTTCTGCTCACTATGACTGTGACCCACCATTGTTTTCTCATCCTTTGTTTAAGCAATTCCTTAGAGGGGCAAAGAATATAAGACCCCCACGTAGAGCTCCTACTCCTGCTTGGGATCTCAATTTTGTGTTGGAGAAACTCACTCTACAACCTTTTGAGCCTGCAGCTACTGCCGAGTTGAAGTATTTATCATGGAAGACTGCTTTTTTGTTGGCCATTACCTCTGCGAGAAGGGTTTCTGAATTACAGGCCCTTATGGCGGTTGAGCCTTTCTTAATTTTCCATAAGGATAGGGTATCTTTTACTAATCCTTCCTTTATGCCTAAAGTGGTTTCTAGTGTGGCTTTAAACCAAACTATTCATTTGCCTACTTTTTATGCAAACCCCCAAAATAAAGGGGAAAAGATTTTGCACACTTTGGATATACACAGGCAGTTGCGATATTATTTGAGCAGAACTAAAGGGTTCAGGCAGTCTCAGCAGTTATTTGTTTCATTTGCTTTGGGTTCTCAGGGCAAGCCTGTGTCAAAACAAACTATTTCTAAGTGGATTGGGTTTTGTATTGCTTTCTGTTATTCCCATCATGGTAAGGAGATTCCAGCTGGGATTAGGCCTCATTCCACTAGGGCTACTGCCACTTCTACAGCTTTTTAAGGGGTGGCAACTAAAGATATTTTGGAGGCAGCTACTTGGAGTTCAGTGCATACTTTCTCTAAGCATTACCACCTTCCACTTTACTCTAAATCTAGGGCTGGTTTTGCCACTGCAATTTTACAGGGCATTTTGGCAGCTCCTACTGCTTTATAGTTTGCCATCCTCCCTTACCTCTGCTTTGGGATTCTGCAAGTGTAAGGACTGCAGCAATGTGAGATGAAGAACATAGTACAGTTTTGTACCTACCATAAATGTAGATGTTCAAGATCCACATTGCTGCAGTCCACCTCCTCCCTCCTTCCCTCTGTAGTTAGAGGTTGTGTGGTTTGGGTTGTGAATATTGTGGATATTGTATATATTGTACATATGATTAGTGCAAGGGTGGTTGGTTGTTTTTTGCTGTCTTTTGGTTTTGACCTTTCTTTTTAGGGTCTTCTGACATTTGGGGCAAGAAAAGACTGAGGATATGACGTCGGTCATGCGCATTTGTACCCTGACGTCCTGATGTCAGTCTTAAGCGCCTTGACCAACGTCAGCCTAATACTTTGATATTCGGGCCGACCGAGGACAGCGGACTACCCCAAGTGTAAGGACTGCAGCAATGTGGATCTTCGAACATCTACATTTATGGTAGGTACAAAACTGTACTTTTTTACATATACACTTACATATGTATCAATTTTAACCCTATAAGTATACATGGAATACAGTTCATATTGTCAATAATTATTTTTACATGTAGTACTATCGTAGGTAAAATTAGAATTTATATTTATTGTATTTTGTGCACAGATGTGTATATATAGAGCAATATTAGGGTGTAAAATAAGTTTACTATTAACTATGTTTTATCCTGTTATTTAATGGTGTTTTTTAATTGTGTTTTTTAACCAAGTTTATAACAGTGTGTTTCTTATTAGTTAGTTTAACAGTTAATTGGTTAATTGTTGTAGTATATATTGAGCAGGTTCCATACACTCTGAAGAAGTCCATCGGACGAAACCTAGGTTAGTGTTTGGAGTATTCTGCCTTGTTGTTTATTAAACATTTTGGAGGAGCATCGTGTATTCGTGGTATTCAGTATTTAACATCTTTTCCCCCTTTTCAGAACAATTGTTCATTGCAGTTACCTTTTTTAGGAATCGCAATGAATGATCTTTTTGAAAAACTTCAGTACCTCGGGTTGTAAGGAAGGGAAAAGTTACAGAATGATAGTTTCATTCGTTTTTATTTCAATATTTGCGGTCAAGTGAGAAGCGCTAAAGCGCCACAATGCTTACTTTATCCAATGTATCAGAACAGAACTGTAGCAAGTCCTTTGCCAGAAATGTAAAACTGGCTTGCTACAGTTGTACACAGATAATTGCATTTTTATCCATTTATGTTTGAATAACAGGTTATGCATTAGCATGCATTTTTATGACGGATGTGCAGCTTGTGACTCAAATATCTGTGATCATTTTGTCCCTTCATTGCTAGCTGATTTGCCAGAAAAGAAACAATCTTACCAAGAAGAGCATGCATATGAGAAGAAAATCTGAACGGCTGAGATGTAATCTGGTCATGCCAGTAGTGCTTACACTTTTGTAATGTAACTATAGCAAGTCATATTTTACATTTCAGGGAAAGGGCCTGCTAAAGTTACAAAGAGATCATTTCTGTGTTTTTTTTTTTTTAAATATTTGCATTGATGTAAAAAGCGGTAAAGTGCTCAATGTGTCCGAGCATAACTGTAGCAAGCCCTTTGCAAGAAATGTAAAATAGGCTTGCTACAGTCACAAACAAATCTTTTCTGCTTTCTTTCTTTTAGCTTCTGGTCATAACAGGTTATTTATTAGTATTCCTTTAGAAAGGGTGCAGCCTGAAGCCCAGATGTCTATTATTTAGTCCCTTCAATATTCCTTGATTTGCCAGAAAACCAATAATTGTATAAGAAAGAGACCACACATATTGAGGCGAAAATTTGCATAGTTGAGAGGTAATCTGGTCATGTCAATTGCACTGAAAGGCTTACAGTGTTGGAATGTAATTGTAGCAAAGTTTCAAACACATCATTTTTTTTCTTTACATTTGCAATCATGTAAGAATCTCTGAACTGCTTCCTGTATCCAGTGTTGTGTCTTTCGGCTTTTCCCTGTTAGGGTTCACCACAGCGGAACTCCGGTCCGCTAATGATTGGCAGTAGATTTTTACGTGCCGAGTTGCCAGCTCTGATGCACAACCTTCAACGGTGCACGCCCCATTCATGCATGTCTCCACACAGAAGACGCTCTAGCTGAGAACCGAACAGGACAACGTCTTACTGTTAGGCGACAACGCTACCGCAGCACCACCATTACTGTATCCAGTGTATCATATTATAACTGTAGCTAGCCCTTTTGCCAGAAATATAAAATGGGCTTGCTACAGTTCCAAACATATTTTCTGTTTTGATTTTTTATCCATTTATGGTCATCTTTGATAAAATAATAGGTTATGCAATTGCATGCATTTGTATGAAGGATATATGCTTGAAACTCAATATCTGTCATTATTTAGTCTTTTTAAATTTCTCCAAATCTCTTGGGTTTCTAATACCATGATGGGCATGGATCCCATTTCTAAGTCAAAGTACGATTAAAGTTCATGAAATTAGTATTGTTTCACTCTTTGATGTCAGACAAAAGTGCTTTTCGCAGCACCCGCAATATGCCCAGTAATGACTCCTGCAATTCTTGTGGAGTTATATGGATTGGCAGCGTATTTAATTACGATTGTAGACTCTTTTTTTTTTTTTTTTTTTTTTTTTTTTTATAAGACCCGTTGCTCCCACTAGTATTGGAACTGTATGTGCATCTTTCTTCCACATCATTCACGTTTCTGCCTGCAAATCCTGATATTTTATGACACTGTGTCTCTCTGTACACAACACAATGTAGTCACTGGGTATGGTGATTTCAATGATCAATGCTACTTTGGTCTTCTTTTCCTGGATCGCTATGTCTGGTTTTCTAGAATCTATCTTTTGAATTGTTGGTAATGGGTGATCCAATGTGATATAAACTTCATAATTTTCTATGATGCTTTCCGGCTCATGTTTACAGTGTTTTTCAGACACTTTAATACCATGATGTTTGCACAGTCTCCAGTTCAACAGTCTTGCCACATTATTATGCCTTTTAGTATACAGTCCTTCTGCCATTAGTATGTCACAACCAGCAACAAGGTGTGCGACTGTTTCCAATTCAGTTTTACAAAACCTGCATTTGTCTGTTTCTCCCACATGTTCAATGGACTTTGTAAACCAACATGTCTGTAGCCCACTATTTTGGGCTGCCAATATAAACCTTTCATCTCTTGGTTTGAATTCACCTCTCCTTAACCATTTCTGTGTTTGCTCCTGATCAACATGAGGTTCTTCCAGATGTTTTCTATACCTGCAACTATATTTATGCATTTTCCACATTTCTTGCCTTCTCATCTGGTCCTTCCCCTTATATCCTTTCTTTTGTTTTTTGGCACACTCAGTTGTTGCCAGATTTTTATCTACTTCTGGTTTGATTTCCATTCATGCTTGACGCTGATATGCCCTTTTGTTCTATTGCCATAATTGAGTTTTCTTCTAAATGACTATAAACTCTGTCGCCATCAATTCCCGTGTATAGTTTATATATTGTCGAAAGGCAAGTTGTTGGCTTATAATTTTTTAAGGTAGCTTGCAGGTTCACTCTTAAGTAGGAGCATTGTTTTTCCTGTTGTTAACCAGGTCGGTGTTCGGGGTGTGCCTATAAATAGTTCTCATTCATGGCTAAATCTTCGTGCAAAGATGTTAATACTTTCAGCCAAAAGTTAGGTACTGCATCTGGGCCTGGGGTTTTCCAATTAGGGGCTTTTCTTCTTTTCTGTTTCAATCTCTCTGGCTGTTACTTCATCTCATTTCATATACTGTACATTTAAACCTCTTATTCTTTTTTTTCTATCCATTTAGCATCTTTGTTATGTTCCGTAGGATATTCATAGATACTTCTCCAAAATTTATCGATTTCTTCTTTTTTGGTGGTCTTTCAATTCCTTTTACCTTATTTCCCAATTCTCTATAGAACTTTTTTGGGTCATCAATAAATTGCTTATTTTGTACTTTTCCTTTATATTTATCTTCATATCTTCTAAGTTTTTCCACCTGTGTTGAAATTTTTAGTTGGTTATTTGCATTAGTGCATGATAGATCTAATACTGTGCATTGTTTTTATCACATCTGTCTTTCTTAGTATTTTTGTTGATCTGTTCCCTCTTCTATATTCTTCTAACAAGTGACACTTCTTGTCTTAATTGCTTTATAGTTTTCTCTGTTCGATAGTTCCATTATGGTTTTCAATTTCTCCCCTTCCTTTCTCACGCTACCCTGTAATCTTGTGATAGAACTTTATCAGTTATTAATTTAGCTGCACAGTAACATATTCTGTTTACTTCTGTTATATCACATGGACAGTCCTAATTACTGTGTTCATTTGTTTCATCAGACTTCTGACTTTTGGGTTTTATTAACCTTCTGCAGTCTGTTTGTTTATTTCATTGATCTTCATATATCTATGTCTATTAAATCAAGCAACTCTTCTCTTAGCTCATTTTCTTCCAAACTTAGGGCACATCCCTTGTTTTCCAATTCATGTGGGCATTCTGTAAAAGTTCTTTTGTAGGCATCTTCCCTCTGGCACATTCTATTCCATTTCATCCTGTGCCATTTGTTGCTCCGTTTTTTTGGGAACTTACTGGCCTGTCACTCCTCAACATAAACTGCATCAGAGTTTCCACAGTTTCCTGTTTCTTTCCTTGCTGTCTAGCTTCACATGAACGTTTATACTGGTTTCCAGTGGAAGGCTCCAAATTATCTTCATATGGCACCTGACCAATTGCTTCCTGTTCCACTGGCTTTCCCTTAATTTGGATATCTATTACTCTATCCTGTTGTGGTGCTTTCTGAATTAGATTATATACACTGAATCCTTCACTTTGCAGGTACTCCATAAACTCAGTTTTTATTTCTTTAACATCTCCATTACTAATTGTTTTTCCTACTTTTCCTCTTTGTCTTCTTATTTATTTATTTTTTTTTTGTATTGTAAAAGTTTCCATGAGATTCCTTTGCCTATGTTTTTCTTCAAATATCTTTGGTGTTGCTCTTTTTGTATTGGTTAGTTTTGCTTTCTCCTTTGCATAAATATTACACCATATTAAATCTCTCTTTCTTTCCCATGTCCATATTTCTTCTTCAGAAGTTTCCTCATATTCCTGTTTCTCCCTACTTTGGGACTCACTCCACTTCACTTCACAGGCACTCCATAACTTCAGCTTCTATTTTTTTTAACTTCTACTTTACTAATCTTCTTTTCTACATTCCATCTTTGTGATATTATTTTTTTAATGTGAAATTTTCCATATCCGGATGCCTTTGCCTGTATTTCTCTTCAAATATCTTTGGGGCTGCTTCTCTACATCAAATAATGTGGATTTCTCCTTTGCATACCATATCGAATCTCTCTTTCTTTCACCTATCCATATTTCTTTTCTGTACTTTTCAAATATTTCTTGGTTTTGCTGCTTATATTTTCACATTTCCTCAGATGCTTCTTTTTCCAAATGGATCAAGGTTTATTTATCTATATACTGTTTTTCACAAATCTGTTGTATTAAGCAACACAAATTTTAATTTGAAGCTTCTGACAGTTTTTCTGGTGGAAGTATTTTTCTTTCCTCTAATCTCTCTCTCTTAATCGTTTTATATATCTTGTGTCTAGAAATTCTGGGCTTTTTGCATAATAGTAACAATACATAATTTCTTTGTTATCCTCAACACTCCATCATCTTTGTGTCTTCTGTGGATTGTCTGTTTTTCTGATTTTTGTGGACTGCTATTTCCTTCTACAACAGGGGGGCCATCCTTCCCATAAGTCTGGTCTGGTCCCATTGTAGTAACGTTTCCGTATTTTGTGGATTCTACACTGTCATCTTTTCAGTCCTGGCACCCGTATGTCTGCCAGGACTGGGCAGTTATTTTTACTGGGTCTTATGCACACAGCTATCTTTTTTAGTTTTTGATCTTCTTCTGTCCGTGATATATGCTATATAAATACAGTCTATATATCAGTATCACCTTGGTGAGATTTTGTGGGCTCACCTCATGAAGGTACTCATCAAGACTTGAGGATGAATTGAGTTTCAGCACTACTACTCTCCTTTGCTTGCTGACGTTTCATCTCTCCGTTTGGACCCCTTTCTTTCTTTCCCCTTCTGAGCCATTTCAGTGCTAACTGATTTGCCAGAAGACCAATAATTTATGGAAGAATTTATTTCTATTATGTATTTATCCTTTGTTGACCAAGTTAGCCCCACTAAGCTAGCAGTCTCTATTCAGGGGAGAAATGAAGTGGGATTTATACTACTACTGTGGGACATTGGCCTATTTCAGCAGGTAACTTTGTCTACTCTTTTTTGCAATAAGTGCCATGGGAACATCTACATACATTGAGCTATCACCAACCCAAGTAGATGGGACCTAGGTTTACTGTCTCATCTAAAGGATGGCACACTCATGAAAGCAGCACTCTTGTCTTTGTGCATTACAATGTCAGCAATTGTACAAGTAATCTAGTCACTTTACATGGAAATAGAACCCTTAGCCATTTACTCTTCTAGCACCAAAGAGAAGTGTGCTACAAAGGAAAGTGTGCTACCTGTCGAGCCATGGACGGTGCAAGAATATAATAAGATAAATGAAATAAATGCATCAATAATAAAATATGGAAAACAAGCAGTGTTCTTATAACAATGAAAAGATGCAGTACAAAAGATAAACAAATGTGCTGATTGTGCACATTTTTTAGTTGGCATAGAGAAAGGTGGAGGTGATAATTTATTATATTCTGGTAAAGTTAGCATAGGTTGCGGAGTATGTATGTTTCTACCTGTTTTAGAAAAAATAAAGCTTTTATAAATATTATTTGCTATTATGTGGCACTGACAAGAATGAATACAGGAAAAAAGTGGAAATTTTCAACAACAAAAGTAAGGATAAAGGTCTACATGTTTTAGTTAACCCATAAGTTCGAAAGCACTAGTACATTTTCTATGCATGTTAAAACAAATGAAAAATATCTAGGAAGTTTTTATTTTACTATAGGTTCATGGGTGGTATATATTAGGCTAGCAACCTACCTGAGGCCTTTATAAGTCCCCTAGCCACACAACCCAAAACCAGACCACTGAGTCCCCATACAACTTAGAAGTCTGTCTGGAGTGGTATACTATTTAGAAGGTCGCTAATGGTTTAGTGGGGGAAGAGGTGTGTTTGTTAGACAATATGTAGGCCTATTGTTGACATCTGTCCATAAGAGACATGGGAGTCAGACAGTGGGTGAATTTATGATTTCTTATCCAATGGTCAAGGTTATGTCTGAATAGGGTTAGGGATGGACTCTGCTTCACATGGATGTGAAGCCAATTCGGAAGTGTGGGTATCCTTTGAAACACATACCCATCTTACCAGCATGTTCTGTTGATGCCCCAACCAAAGTTTAAGTCCTTAGATCTAGTACAGATGGTGCTGTTTGTTCTGTGGATGTACAAAAGATCCATCAAAGCTGGATCTGAGGATGCTTTATATGCCAGGCATAGATCGCCTCTCAGTAACATGTAAAAGATGGAATATAAAGACAGGATCCTAATTTGATCTGTTTAAGATAATGTATTCTCATGGTTAGGAACCACTGTGGCCACCCCAGGTGTCAAATATGCCTGCTGGATACATGCCAAGGGGGCATTGTACTCAATGATGGGTTTAATAACAGCTGAGTAAAGTGATACCATTACTTCTTTGGACCTGGATGCCATACCCTTACTTTTAAGTTGGGTGAGAGAAAATTATTTTCTTACTGCCATGGTTATGTATTATTCAAAGGCCAAATTGTTGTTTACGTATGTTTACAGATCCCTAACTAGTGGGTCATCTCTTAGGGATATCAATGGAGTAATTAACCTGGGTGGACGCTTCCCCAAATGGCACTATAATGCATTTCTTGGCATGGAGTTTTAATCTGTGGCTTTAGCACAAGTCATTTTCATGTGTTAGACCCTCTTGCAAGCTGTGTCATGGAGGAATCTTTGATAGCTCCCAATTTGCAGCCATCTGTATACTTGGTGAGCCAGAGACCCTTGTCATTTACCTTGACTTCAGAGTAGATGGCAAATAGGACCAGGCACAGCACAAAGCCCTGAGGTACTCTACTGGTAACCTGTCTCTTAGTGGAGGTGGTCTCACAATTCCTGACTTCTTGGGTGCTGACAGGCAAAACAGTGCATTATGTACGCATGTATATATAGTTTGGTGACTTTGTCAACAATATCTGACTGAGGTATTGTATCAAATGCCTTAACCAGATTAAGGTACATGATATGCACAGTTTTTCTTGCATATATTGCCTGAATGACTCTCTCACAGAAATCTACTATCTTAAGTAGGCAAGACCTTCCATTGACAAAGGTCCCATGTCAATATGTTGGTAATGACTTTGTTGATCATTCCCATGATGATGCTTCTCTCCAAGGATTTTGGCATGACATTAGACTAGTCAAACTGATGAGTCTGTAGTTTGTCAGATCAGATGATGGACCACCCCTGTGAAGTGGATAACCATTGCAGTCCTCCATTCACATGATATGTGTAGCCTCATTTTGAGGCTGAATGACCTGCTCCCCACTGATGGTTGGAGGGGTTATGTCAGCAGGGATTTCTTTTTAGTGGGTGTCAGGGTAGGCAGTGGATGTGAAGTTAGAGCTGAATTTGTCAAGCAGCAGATTCCTCTGTTACTCTGCTCACTGAAGTTGGTACCATTTCCCTCTATTTCTGCATGCTACTTTTTTAAGGTTTTGGACATAGCTGTTGAAGGCCTTGTGAAAAGTTGTCCTTTTGCCTCTGGAGAAGCTATTCTGACCGCAGGTAATTGGCTTTGCTGGAGATAATTAGTTTTCTTAGCTTCCTGTATAATCAGTGAGCTATTGGCATGATAAGAGTTTCTTTTTCTGATTTTGGCTGTGACTTTTCCTTTTGCTATATACTCTGTTGAGGTTAGAATTCCACTAATGTGTTTTTTTTTTTTGTTTGTTTTTTTTTTGGTGTTTTGGATTACTTCTGGTAGGTACAGCAGCCTCTGTGCAGCCAGTACATGGTTGTACAGGGTTTCTGTTAACAGTTCCAATATAGGTTGCTGCTTAACTCTGAGTTTGGGGTAGAGGCACTGAATTTTGACAAACTGTCACTTAACAAGATGTAGTTTGCTTTTGAATGGGAAAAGTTGCCTTTCAGTTTCTCCCATTAAGTGGATCACCAGTCTGCAGATTGATTGGCACTGGAGTTTTACAGTGCCGAAGCTGCCAGCCAGGGCACCCAACCTTCACAGAAGGTACATTTCACACACACGCACTCCACTGCATGTCTTTAAAACTCATTTGACCGCTAAAGGAGGACATGCCACAGACTCCACACATAGAAGGCACTTCCAGCTGAGAATCGAACTGGAGAACCTCTTGCTGTGAGGGAGACAATGCTAACTGCAGCACCACCACGCACCTCTTGCTAAGCTTTTTCTTTGAATAGATAATGAAAAGAAAATGATTATACTGAACTATAGAGAGAAATGCAGGAGAACTAAAACATAAGCTATTAAAAAGAAGCCAGAAGATTTGCAGTAGTATGAGAATTGGCAAAGGATGATGTTAAATTTTCTTTCTGTAAAGGGTCAAACAAAATACTTGACAGACTAGACAAGTTGTGCAGTTGATGAAATGGAGAATGACTGAGCATGTTTCTCCTTTAAGCTGTTAAAATGGAAGATTATTGTAATATGCTTTAAAATGCTTTCAGATTTGAAAGCTTGTACACTACCACAATATGGGTAAGCGATACTGTATGGAAACTATAAACTGACAATAAGAATAATTTGATCACTGGATCATCATAATATCATATAGGAACTACAAGGCAAGTGCGTAAATCTGAAGACCATGAACACCTTTGCCAAATACCACACTCAAGATTACTCCTCCCCTACTTCCAGGAGGGCAAAGCAGCATGTCAGTCTGTGGATAAACTAGCAGGTTCCTCATCCAACAATCTAGGTTTGTCATGAAGAAGGTGCAGGGTGCCACTCTGCTTAACATGCAGAAGCAGCTTTATTTGTTAGATTTGGGGTATTTCCAGGTAAGACACCTATCCCTTCAATGAGTTTTTATTTATTTGTTGGTAGAGGTCCATATCCTCAGTTCAGGGTGTGGATCCTTAGTAGCATGGTGAAAATGCTAGGCATACATCTCCCACACAGGAATCTATGTAAGAAAATGGAACATCTAGTCTTTCTGAGCTGCTAAGGATTTTATGCCATCTACATCTTTTACAGCAGGAATCATTGGCTATCCCTTTTATAGGCTGCATATGTCTGAGTTGGGTATATACTAAAAGAGGCATTGCTTTTTTCTAATTTATAGTGCAGTGTACAGTGCTGCAATAATATACTTTCACCTACACCTTGGATAATCAGTTATGCATGGTAGAAGGATATCCTAACAACTGATGCAGGATAATGGGCAAAGATGAGGGAATTGCTGGACCCAGGTGCCAAGATCCCTGACTACCATACCCGTACGCAGAGTAGATGCTGGCTGTGCTTCAAGCTCGTAGGATGAGTGGAGTTTCTCAACCCATAACAATGCTATATAGTTTTAGACTTCATTTTTAAAATGCTTTCACCGCACACCCTCGTTGCTTTGTAAGGACTGACTGCCCCGAAGTGTTTCTTGTATTCATGGAAGAATGGACACTCGATGCCCAGCTTGCAGTCATTGGCAACCTACTAGCTACAGGATAAAAAGAAACTAATGCCTGTAATACTGTGGCATCTACACAAATGGAGATGTGAACTCGTTTAATAAGATGTAATATGTTAACATTTTGGGCCCCCCAGTACAATAATATCAGTCATTACAGGCCCACTAGGCACTTTCCAGTCCATGTATCAATTCCTGTCACTAATACCCCTCCTAAGCAACCTTGTAGTTCATGCTGCAAAATTTTAGGAGTAGCGACAGACTGACCTGTAAGTATAATGTAGCGCTTTGCATTACATTAAGCCTGTGTACCATGGTATGGCCCATCCCCACAAAGGACATTTACAGTTACCGGCCTTTAGCTGCAAATAAATGATGTAATAGTACAAAAACCCTCTGGGTGTATAGGTCTGGATTTTAAGTGAAATGGTGCCCTAGCCTACTGTTTCAAAACCCCCCACTCCCACCTCCCCCACACACTCACACCCAAGTAGTTCTCACCTCTAATTCTCCCCCTCTTGGCCTCCCCATGCCATGCACATTACTTTTTTTTTTCTTCTTCCCTTTTCTCACATTCTGCCTTGCTCTTCTAGCTTTTTCTAATAAGACATAACTTTCTTTAAAGTTGCCCCCCTTTTTTGAAAAAAAATTTTTGGGCCCCCCCCCCCCCCCCCCCCCCCCCCCCCCCCCCCCCCCCCCCCCCCCCCCCCCCCCCCCCCCCCCCCCCCCCCCCCCCCCCCCCCCCCCCCCCCCCCCCCCCCCCCCCCCCCCCCCCCCCCCCCCCCCCCCCCCCCCCCCCCCCCCCCCCCCCCCCCCCCCCCCCCCCCCCCCCCCCCCCCCCCCCAAAAAAAAAAAAAAAAAAAAAAAAAAAAAAAAAAAAAAAAAGAAAAAAAAAAAAAACAAAAAAAAAAAAAAAAAAAAAAAAAAAAAAAAAAAAAAAAAAAAAAAAAAAAAAAAAAAAAAAAAAAATAAAAAAAAAAAAAAAAAAAAAAAAAAAAAAAAAAAAAAAAAAAAAAAAAAAAAAAAAAAAAAAAAAAAAAACAAAAAAAAAAAAAAAAAAAAAAAAAAAAAAAAAAAAAAAAAAAAAAAAAAAAAAAAAAAAAAAAAAAAAAAAAAAAAAAAAAAAAAAAAAAAGTTAAAAGTATTTTTTTTTTTTTTTTAAAAAAAAACAAACCCCAAAATTTTTTCATCCAAAAAAAAAATGGATTGCCTTTTTTTTGGGGGGGAAAAAAGAAAATTTAAATTTTTTTTTTATTTAAAAAAAATTAAAAAATTTTTCCCTTTTAATTTGCCACCCAACATTAGTTCCCATTGCCTCTGTCGAGTAGAGTCACTGGAGTAATGTCTGGGTGAATTTTCTATTTCCCATCCACTCATCAATATTTCTCTTGAAGAGGGCCAGTGAGCTGCATGGGAAGTCTGTTGCATAGCATGGGCAGTCTCTGAGATATGAACCTGTCCCTTCAGCATGTTCCGTTTGTGGTAATGAGGTTGAGGTCTCCTGGATTGTGTTGCGGAGGGATTGGGATTTCTTTAGATGTAGCATTTCTTTTTTTTTCAATAATCCATCTTTTATTGTTTTTCAATTACATAACTACACACTATAAATATATACAATATATACATGATTGCTTCCAAAAGTTACATAAACATTATATATTAATACAAATTATTAAAAAAGAAATACAACATGAAAAAGTCAACAGTCTGTAATTATTGTTACGATCTATGTCAAATCTAAGATTGAATCAGTCTTATAAATATGTGTCCTAAGTAATAGTGGATAAGAACCCCTAGGCCAACACAATATTGAAGATTTGCTCCCATATTTTTATATTATTTATACTTTTCTTATGGTCATTGATTAACAATTTATGCGCTAATATGTGTCTGATTGCTAATATTCTGAAATTTTCCCAAGATGTCTGAGTCGGGTTCAACCAGTTTGAAGCTATGTATAGTTTCATTAATAAACAAATATTCATGATTTTGATCTTTTTTGATTTATCTAAGTTATCTGGAAGAATATGTAGGATCATAAATTCCCAAGAGAGTGTTGAATGCTGGTATCCCATTTTCTGTAATTGAAGTTTTAATGAATTCCAAAGTTTAAAAATGCATTGCAACTCCAAAACATGTGAAACAAGTCAGCTGTCTGGTCTGTACAATATGGATATTTTAGGCGAGTTCTTTGAGTCAAATTTATGAAGAATAAGACGGGTATAGTAGGCATTGTTAAATATCATCAATTGTGTGAATAGTAATTTCTGAAGGGACACGGACTTTAATGTTAGATTAAATGCTTCCAAGATCTTGCTGTCATCAACTAATATTAATTTTTCCCTCCAATAATTCGATAAGAGAATATGTTTATTATATTTCATCTCTTTTATTAGTTTATATGAAGTAGTTATATATTTTTTATCTTGTATCAGAGCTTCCCACAGATTACGACATATATTTAATTCCTCTTCATTAAAATCAAAGTTATTAAAATAATTTATAGCCAGATCTTTAAGTTGTCTCATGATAATTAGATAGGAAATAGGAAGACTTTTCTCTTTTAAAATATCGTGAACTGATGCCCCAAGAAAGGGGTAGAGATCCAATACAATTAAATCCTTTATTAGGGAATTTTGTAAGTCCTATCAACTTATTCCCAATTACTAAATTTGGGTTCTTGTGAAATGGTTGAAACACCATCATATATTTTAGTAGGTTTAATGAGGTAAAAAGATTTTGAATTGAAGTTACATAACTTTTAATATGTTCCATTAAGTCATATTTACTGAGTGTTCCTCTATTCAGAAAGGGTAGAGCTTTACAGTTAATTCCACTTAGTTACATGTCTGTAGGTTAATACCAGCCATTTTGGCACCCATTTCAGACTGCCTCTATCAAAGTGAATCACCCTTAAGATCCTGTTGGCATTAATTATCAAGTAATAAGTTTCAAAATCTGGTAAATCTAAACCAACTCTATTCTTTGGAGCCATCAGTTTCTCATATGTTATCCTCGTTTTCCTAGGTTCCCAAAGAAATCTCCCTAGTCCTATATGAAGCTGTTTAAAAAATTTCCTCGTGATTCTAAGTTGTGTAGCTCTAAGTATATATAATATTCTGGGAAGAACATTCATTTTGATAATTGCAGTTCTTGCCATCATTGGTAGTTTCAGTTTACTCCATCTTTTCAAATCCAATGTTATCTGATCCCAAGTTGACTTAACATTGTTTATAAAAAAATCTTTATTATCAGTTGAAAATACAATACCCAGATATTTTGTTTTTTCTTCCGTCAATACTTGTCCTATCAATGGTAGCAATGAAAAAGGTGTAGGAGTCTTTAATGGGAATATTTTGGATTTCTTAAAATTCAGTTTATAATTAGAGATTTTCTCAAAGTCTTCTATTGCTTTTAATATTTTCTCGGTGTCCGACACTAGTGTGGTACAATATATATTTAAATCGTCTGCAAAAGCAGCCATATTTATTTTCATGAAAAAATACCGGCTTGCTGGATTTCGGCAATGAAGGTTCCACAGATCCTCTGATATTCACCACTACTATTTATTTCACGACAACACTGCACACAGGTCTACATGCAACGAAACAACATCACCATAAAACAAAAAAAACAAAAGTTTAGCGCTTTCATCTGCTTAAGGCAGACTTCCTCAGAACAATTCTTATGTGCACATCTTCGTTATTTAAACATCATTTGGCGCCAAAACCAGTTGTGAATTCATAGAATTTAAAGGCATATACATAGTTGAATAACATTATCTCCTTATTGAAAGTTATACTAGTACTAGGGATTCGAAACTTCTCATATTCAAATAAATTAATTCTGTTAAAACTCCTATACAATTATTTTCTTAAAACCTTAAAAAATGAAATAATCTAATAAATAATCTCCTTATAAATATTATACATGTAGTGATAATTTATAATAAAAATTATATAATACTTTATTACATTTTTAATACAATACTATACTATATATGTATGTAATACATATTAATAATAATTCATTATAAAAAATTGTAAAAAATTATAAAAAATTGTAAAAATTGCAATAATACTGTACCACAGTAATAAATGCTGTATATAATATGGAGGATGTTAAGGCATAACATATAAACACTACTACATTCTAAGTATCTACCTATCTATTTATCATGTTTTTAAAAAAGGCTTAATGCTAATAAAATCATTCAATCCAGGTTTTCTTGTTGCATCTGTGAGCATTTGCCACCAACTTTCTTTACACGCTAAGTTGTTTTTCCAATCTCCTCCTCTAGGATTCAAAATTTCCTGATCTATAATAGAAAATAAGAAGGTGTGGGTGTCCCCTGCTTCATTGATGTGTCTATATAATGCGTTTTTCTGATCTTTAGTTTTGATTCTATAATAATGTTCATATATCCGTTTAACTTTCTTTCTGTCTTCCCTATGTAAAAAGCTGGACAGGATTTACATAGGGCTATATATACCACCTGCTTGGTATGACAACATCCTCCTTTGCTCTTGATCTTATTATAATTCACATTTTCTAAACTTATCTGTGATGTTGTGTAGATGTATTGGCATTGGGAACAGTTCTCACATTTTCTGGTGTGTGTATCTAAATTCTTGTTCTTTATTTCTTTTCTTCCTGTCTTCTCCAATAATTTCTTAATGTTAGGGGCTGTTCTATATACTATAGTTGGCTTATTCCCTAACTTTTCTCTGGTACCTTCATTTACTGTGATTATGTCCCAACATCTTTCGACAATTTCTTTAATATAATTCACATAAGGTGTATAGGTCAACACACATACTCTTCCTTCCTTATATATCTTCTTTACATCCTTTCCTATTAAAACTTCTGGTCTGCCTAGAAGTGGGATGTATTTACGATTCCATTCAGAGCTCACATATTTAATAGTATCATTCAAAATCTCTGTCGGATATCCTCTATCCTTGAATAGTGTATATATAAAATTCATCTCACTTTCCAAGTCCTTACTGGTTGATGACATTCTTGCTCCTCTTATGCACTGTCCTTTAACAATGTTTTAAAAACATACCTCGATTGCTACTGTAATAGATATAGTCATTAGAAAATGTTGTTTTTCTATGCACTTCGGATGCATATCCATCATCTATCTTGTAAATATATGTATCCAAGTGCATGAATTCCATTTTCACTTATACTATCGTAAATTTTAAGTATTCATTTGTAGTATTTATATAATCTAAAAATTTATGTATATCTGCCTTATCTCCCTTCCATATAATAAAAATATCATCTAAAACCTGGCATAAAACATTATATTATTCTTGTATATACTGTTCATGATATGTGTATTCTCCCATTCTAACATTACTAGATTAGCAAATATGGGTGCACATGATGCACCCATGGCCACTCCTTTTTTCTGTCTGTATATCTCACCTTCAAATGATATATAATTGTGGTCTAAAATTAATGACATCATGTCCATTACAGTTACTATTTTGTCCCAAGATAACTCTGAATATGTTCTCAGGCTATTGCAGAAAAATTCTAGTCCTTCTTCCTTGGGTATACTAGAAAATAAATCACAGACATCTATCGTCACAAATAAATACTCCTTATTACATATCTGTGGGGTCAATTTTCTTAAAAATCCCAAGAGTCTATCATCAAATGTGGTATGTTTTATAAATATTTTTCACCCATTTATCTATGGTCTGCCCAATCTTGCATGTCTTTCATCTGGATCCTGATATTATGGGTCTGAAGGGTGGTTTAGATATAGATTTGTGTATCTTCGGAATGCCCATAATATGGGCCATGATAGGATATTCTGTCCGTATGAAATCGTACACTTCTTTTGTTATTCTATTGTCCAAAAGGTATTCTTCTATATATAAATCAATACGTCTATATCCTATATTAACTTGGTTCCAAGATATTGTTTCATAATTATCTGATACATTTAATATGCTAAGTATGGCTGCTTTGTACTCATGTTGTGGGTATATGACCACCCCTCCCCCTTTATCTGGTCTCATTATCCTGAACTCTGCGTTCATAATAAGGTTATTCAAACATTCTCTCTCTTTTGTATTTAAATTGTCTTTTATTTCATTACAGTTATATTTCTTCTTTCTGACATTCCTATTAAACTTATATATTTCATGGCATGTCATACTCTCATATTGACTTATGATAGGGTTACTTAAAGGAATATAGCAACTCTTTTTCTTTAATGTCCTTGCTGTTTCCGGTATTTCTAATATACTTTCTTCAAATTGCATGGCTAGATTTAACTTTCTGCAAAATAGCTTCACGTCTTTGATGCTCTCTACTAGTTTAAAGCTGGAATTGGGTATAAATTTCATGCCTTTGGCCAACAAAGTATAAAACTCTTCCTTTACTATAAATTCAGAATAATTGTATACATTAAAACCTTTAAAAGTGCTCATAATCTGCATACTGGGAGATATCTCTTTATTGTTAGCTTCTTCATGCTTGGGAGATTCTATACAATATTCTAGCACAACCTCCTTACATGTACTTACATGTACTTTTGTTTTTTCTCTGTCAATTATATCTTGTTGTATGTATTCTGATGATATTGGGTTTTCCTGTATATTGGATGATATCTTCCCCCCTGAAAATTTTCTTTGTAATCATCTCTCCCCTCTCTTTCAGTGTATATCTTTTCAATGTGTGTTGGCTTTCTATCTGATGGCCAAATATATGCCTTGTTTGCTTTATAGGCTTCCACATCCCTATCAAGCTTACCATGTTTCCTGGTATACACACTCTGTGCCTGTTTGTCCGCCTGATAGAATTGTTTATTATATAATTCTTTCCAAGTATCAAATTCATTATGTAATAAAATACTCTGATTGATTATTTCTACTTCATGAATCAGGTTCGAAATTCTTTCATCATTATATTGTATTATTAAATTCATATATTTCATCCCAAAATCATCAAATAAATTATTAAATTCATACTTTACTTGTTCATTGTAAGTTAGTCCCATTGGTAATTTAAAAAATCTCATTCCCTTTGGTACAACTTGAATATTAATACATTTGTGGAGATATGCATTATCCACCTTTAAATTCCTTATAACAGTTAGCTTTTTACCAAAATTATAAATCATTTCTTTGATGGAATTACTACCATTTCCCACTAGGGGTCGTGGTGTTTTATATACAGTGTCAAAAAAACATACATACATATATAGTATAGTATTGTATTAAAAATGTAATAAAGTATTATATAATTTTTATTATAAATTATCACTACATGTATAATATTTATAAGGAGATTATTTATCAGATTATTTCATTTTTTTAAGGTTTTAAGAAAATAATTGTATAGGAGTTTTAACAGAATTAATTTATTTGAATATGAGAAGTTTCGAATCCCAAGTACTAGTATAACTTTCAATAAGGAGATAATGTTATTCAACTATGTATATGCCTTTAAATTCTATGAATTCACAACTGGTTTTGGCGCCAAATGATGTTTAAATAACGAAGATGTGCACATAAGAATTGTTCTGAGGAAGTCTGCCTTAAGCAGATGAAAGCGCTAAACTTTTGTTTTTTTGTTTTATGGTGATGTTGATTCGTTGCATGTAGACCTGTGTGCAGTGTTGTCGTGAAATAAATAGTAGTGGTGAATATCAGAGGATCTGTGGAACCTTCATTGCCGAAATCCAGCAAGCCGGTATTTTTTTCATTCAGTTTTCATCCATTTATCAGCGTTTCCTAGTTGCTTTTGCTGGCATGGCTGGTACCGGTGAGGACACACAGAAGAACCCTGAAGTAAATGAACTTTCCGTATTGCGAGCGGAAGTCACAGGTTTACACGCCGAGATGAGGAAACTCTCCAACATGTTCCAGTGTCTTATGGATTTAAACATGGTGGCGCCAGACAAACATTTGGAGCAAGTACAACAGGTTAACGCCAATTCGCATTGTTGCTCCAAAAAAGAAATAATGCTAACTGTTAACTCAAACAGTGATACAGACATACCAAATGGTCAACCTAGTCCTGCCATTTCGTTATCGGATACGTGCAGAGCGTCATTGGAAATGGCACAAACCGAAGATAAGTTTGTTATAACACCAGAAAAAGATTTCACATTTGATTTTAGTATGTTACAAGATCGCAGGGACAATGAGAGGAACGGAGCGATACCTAAGGCACAATCGGTGCTGAAAACCTATGCGACTACTGGTAACAGAGATAAGGGCATAAGAAAAGGTACTTTTTACAAAAAATCAGTTTCTAGCCCTAATCAGCCCAGAATTGTTAATGAGACCAATATCAAAAAGGGCATTAGACATAAAGACACAGCAAATATGAAAGCAAATGTGAATGATGATTTTAATGAATTTATTAACAATGAATATGATTTTGACACTGTATATAAAACACCACGACCCCTAGTGGGAAATGGTAGTAATTCCATCAAAGAAATGATTTATAATTTTGGTAAAAAGCTAACTGTTATAAGGAATTTAAAGGTGGATAATGCATATCTCCACAAATGTATTAATATTCAAGTTGTACCTAAGGGAATGAGATTTTTTAAATTACCAATGGGACTAACTTACAATGAACAAGTAAAGTATGAATTTAATAATTTATTTGATGATTTTGGGATGAAATATATGAATTTAATAATACAATATAATGATGAAAGAATTTCGAGCCTGATTCATGAAGTAGAAATAATCAATCAGAGTATTTTATTACATAATGAATTTGATACTTGGAAAGAATTATATAATAAACAATTCTATCAGGTGGACAAACAGGCACAGAGTGTGTATACCAGGAAACATGGTAAGCTTGATAGGGATGTGGAAGCCTATAAAGCAAACAAGGCATATATTTGGCCATCAGAAAGAAAGCCAACACACATTGAAAAGAAATACAGTGAAAGAGAGGGGAGAGATGATTACAAAGAAAATTTTCAGGGGGGAAGATATCATCCAATATACAGGAAAACCCAATATCATCAGAATACATACAACAAGATATAATTGACAGAGAAAAAACAAAAGCACATGTATGTACATGTAAGGAGGTTTTGCAAGAATACTGTATAGAATCTCCCAAGCATGAAGAAGCTTACAATAAAGAGATATCTCCCAGTATGCAGATTATGAGCACTTTTAAAGGTTTTAATGTATACAATTATTCTGAATTTATAGTAAAGGAAGAGTTTTATACTTTGTTGGCCAAAGGCATGAAATTTATACCCAATTCCAGCTTTAAACTAGTAGAGAGCATCAAAGACGTGAAGCTATTTTGCAGAAAGTTAAATCTAGCCATGCAATTTGAAGAAAGTATATTAGAAATACCGGAAACAGCAAGGACATTAAAGAAAAAGAGTTGCTATATTCCTTTAAGTAACCCTATCATAAGTCAATATGAGAGTATGACATGCCATGAAATATATAAGTTTAATAGGAATGTCAGAAAGAAGAAATATAACTGTAATGAAATAAAAGACAATTTAAATACAAAAGAGAGAGAATGTTTGAATAACCTTATTATGAACGCAGAGTTCAGGATAATGAGACCAGATAAAGGGGGAGGGGTGGTCATATACCCACAACATGAGTACAAAGCAGCTATACTTAGCATATTAAATGTATCAGATAATTATGAAACAATATCTTGGAACCAAGTTAATATAGGATATAGACGTATTGATTTATATATAGAAGAATACCTTTTGGACAATAGAATAACAAAAGAAGTGTACGATTTCATACGGACAGAATATCCTATCATGGCCCATATTGTGGGCATTCCGAAGATACACAAATCTATATCTAAACCACCCTTCAGACCCATAATATCAGGATCAAAATCAAAGACATTCAATATTGGGCATACCATAGATAAATGGGTGAAAAATATTTATAAAAACATACCACATTTGATGATAGACTCTTGGGATTTTTTAAGAAAATTGACCCCACAGATATGTAATAAGGAGTATTTATTTGTGACGATAGATGTCTGTGATTTATTTTCTAGTATACCCAAGGAAGAAGGACTAGAATTTTTCTGCAATAGCCTGAGAACATATTCAGAGTTATCTTGGGACAAAATAGTAACTGTAATGGACATGATGTCATTAATTTTAGACCACAATTATATATCATTTGAAGGTGAGATATACAGACAGAAAAAAGGAGTGGCCATGGGTGCATCATGTGCACCCATATTTGCGAATCTAGTAATGTTAGAATGGGAGAATACACATATCATGAACAGTATATACAAGAATAATATAATGTTTTATGCCAGGTTTTTAGATGATATTTTTATTTTATGGAAGGGAGATAAGGCAGATATACATAAATTTATAGATTATATAAATACTACAACTGAATTCTTAAAATTTACGCATAGTATAAGTGAAAATGGAATTATGCATTTGGATACATATATTTACAAGATAGATGATGGATATGCATCCAAAGTGCATAGAAAAACAACATTTTCTAATGACTATATCTATTATAGTAGCAATCACCCGAGGTATGTTTTTAAAAACATTGTTAAAGGACAGTGCATAAGAGGAGCAAGAATGTCATCAACCAGTAAGGACTTGGAAAGTGAGATAAATTTTATATATACACTATTCAAGGATAGAGGATATCCGACAGAGATTTTGAATGATACTATTAAATATGTGAGCTCTGAATGGAATCGTAAATACATCCCACTTCTAGGCAGACCAGAAGTTTTAATAGGAAAGGATGTAAAGAAGATGTATAAGGAAGGAAGAGTATGTGTGTTGACCTATACACCTTATGTGAATTATATTAAAGAAATTGTCGAAAGATGTTGGGACATAATCATAGTAAATGAAGGTACCAGAGAAAAGTTAGGAAATAAGCCAACTATAGTATATAGAACAGCCCCTAACATTAAGAAATTATTGGAGAAGACAGGAAGAAAAGAAATAAAGAACAAGAATTTAGATACACACACCAGAAAATGTGGGAACTGTTCCCAATGCCAATACATCTACACAACATCACAGATAAGTTTAGAAAATGTGAATTATAATAAGATCAAGAGCAAAGGAGGATGTTGTCATACCAAGCAGGTGGTATATATAGCCCTATGTAAATCCTGTCCAGCTTTTTACATAGGGAAGACAGAAAGAAAGTTAAACAAACATATGAACATTATTATAGAATCAAAACTAAAGATCAGAAAAACGCATTATATAGACACATCAATGAAGCAGGGGACACCCACACCTTCTTATTTTCTATTATAGATCAGGAAATTTTGAATCCTAGAGGAGGAGATTGGAAAAACAACTTAGCGTGTAAAGAAAGTTGGTGGCAAATGCTCACAGATGCAACAAGAAAACCTGGATTGAATGATTTTATTAGCATTAAGCCTTTTTTAAAAACGTGATAAATAGATAGGTAGATACTTAGAATGTAGTAGTGTTTATATGTTATGCCTTAACATCCTCCATATTATATACAGCATTTATTACTGTGGTACAGTATTATTGCAATTTTTACAATTTTTTATAATTTTTTACAATTTTTTATAATAAATTATTATTAATATGTATTACATACATATATAGTTTAGTATTGTATTAAAAATGTAATAAATTATTATATAATTTTTATTATAAATTATCATTATATGTATAATATTTATAAGGAGATTATTTATTAGATTATTTCATTTTTTAAGGTTTTAAGAAAATAATTGTATAGGAGTTTTAACAGAATTAATTTATTTGAATATGAGAAGTTTCGAATCCCTAGTACTAGTATAACTTTCAATAAGGAGATAATGTTATTCAACTATGTATATGCCTTTAAATTCTATGAATTCACAACTGGTTTTGGCGCCAAATGATGTTTAAATAACGAAGATGTGCACATAAGAATTGTTCTGAGGAAGTCTGCCTTAAGCAGATGAAAGCGCTAAACTTTTGTTTTTTTGTTTTATGGTGATGTTGATTCGTTGCATGTAGACCTGTGTACAGTGTTGTCGTGAAATAAATAGTAGTGGTGAATATCAGAGGATCTGTGGAACCTTCATTGCCGAAATCCAGCAAGCCGGTATTTTTTCATTCAATATTTATTTTCATACCATATAGTGTTGGGAGGATTGTAAAAAACATTTTGTTTAATGTGTAAAAATAATGGTTCCAAATAAAGATTAAACAAAATAGGAGATAATGGGCACCCTTGTCGGGTACCATTTTTAATTTGTATTCTTTTAGAGCATTCTTGATTGATAAATATATTTGTATATGCGTTATTATATATTTTCCTTAATGTTAGAATGAAATCCGAAGGTATATTAAAGTATGATAACATATCAAATAGGTATACCAAGTTAACTCTGTCAAATGCTTTCTGTGCATCAATTATGAGTGCATAAATATTTTGATTTTTGTACTTGGCATATGAAATTAATGTGTGAAGCGTTAATGTATTATCAGTGGTCTGTCTCCCATCCATAAATCCCGCTTGTTCCTCTGATATTAATAAATTTGTGACCTTTTTCAGTCTATTTGCCAGAATGGATGTCATCATTTTCATGTCTATGTTCAATAGTGAAATGGGTCTGTAATTATCTGGGTTTTAGCCACTTTTTCTTCGGTATCAAAATAGTCTTAGAAGCATTAAAGTGAGGATCATTGATTTTATTTTGAATTATATAATTAAATGTCTGTGAAAGTATTTTACTCAGAATCTCATTAAAATTTTATAAAATTCAGAGGTCAATCCATCCGGGCCTGGGGCTTTATGTGGTCTCAGCTTTTTAAATATCTCTGCTACCTCCTCCGCTGAAATTGGTTTAATTAAATCCCTATGGGACTCATTATCAATATTCGGGAATATGATCTTCTGCAAGAAATCTTTCCTAACTTTATCTGGTAAAATTGTCTGCTGATCACCATATACCTGATTAAATATTTTTTCAAAAGTATTCATGATATCTGCCTTATTAGTATATGTTCTATTATTATAGTTTATTTCTGATATTAATAATGTTGATTTCGCTTGGTTAATAATGTGTGCTAATGCTTTTGAGGGAGTCTGAATATGATTCGCGTATTTCACTAAATTTCTCTGTTCATAAAATGACAGTTTACTATTATGTAGTAAAAACAGTTCTTTTTGACACTTTTTAATAAGTCTATTTCTGTTTGTTTATTATAGTTCCTCATTAACTCCTGGTCTAGTGACTTAATTTTGGTTTCCAAGTCTAATAGTTCCTTATTTTGCATTTGTTTATAGTAAGTAGCTTTCTGAAGAAAAATCCCTCTTATTTGGGCTTTGGTTGTAGCCCATTCTATATCAACTGGATGTCTGTTTTTAAGAAAGTTATGAAGTAACTGTTCAAGTGTCTCTTTAACTTCTTTCAATATGTCCTCTTTCCTTAGTAAATATGGATTTAAAGACCAATTGTATCCTTGAAGTCTCCTATTACTCATATTATTATTGTTTAGTGTTAGTGTAATCTTTGAGTGGTCCGATAATTGTCTGGTTTGGGTAGAAACACATGGGTCAGCATATATCAATACTTCCGAAATCAAAAAAAAATCAATTCTCGACCACATTTTATGGCAGCTTGAGTAGAAAGTAAAATTCTCTGCTTTCTTTTGTGTGTGTGTATGTATACATGGGTCGTATAGTTTAAATTCAGTTTTAAATTCCTTCAATGCTATCATTGCCTGTTTATTAAAAGCTTTGGATGAACCAAATTTGTCCCACTTGGGATCTTGATACGAATTCCAATCACCTCCCATTAATATATAACAGTTATTATATTGTTGTAAAATGGAGTAAAGTGAAGTTATAAAATGGTGCTGATTAGTGGAGGGGGCATATATATTCATGAGTAATATAGGTTTATCATAGAACTTAGATATCAGAACCACTAAACACCACCTTCCTTCTTTATCTATTTTGACATCTAATATTTTGTCTTGGTATCGGTTTTTAATTATAATTGCCACTCCTGCACTGTTCGTTGTCCCTTCCGCCGCCACTATCTCCCTAATCCATTTCTTATTCTTCAGTATATCCCATCTGGGATCATTAGTCAAATGAGTTTCCTGCAATAAAATAAAAGTCTGCTTTTGATTGAAAACAAATGTAAAAATAGCTTCCTTTTTTTTCATGTTCTGGAGTCCTTTAATATTCCAAGATTCTATTATCCACATCTGTAGCTCTTCAAATGTAGTCCTATTCCTACCATTGAGAGACAACCTTAGATTACAGTGTATTAACATACCATAGATTATTTGGAAGCAAATCTGACATCCCATCCTCTCCTCCAGTGCTTGTCCACTATTCCTCTGACCAGGATGTACATAGGGTTTTTCAACATCCTTGAATATCTCTGTTTATTCAAATTTCTAACTCTACAAATTAACCCAAAAACCTTATGCGCAAAAACCTACAAACCACTATCTCTAAATCTACAAAGCTTAATCCAAACATCTCCTAATAAACACTCAATACTAATTACCTAACTACAGTTCTGGACATACTTAATATAGTCAAACACATTTACTAATTGTTGTGTGAAAACCAGTTTAACTAATAGCTCACAATATTAATACCAGCAATGAGAATAATACATTTTAACTTCTGTCATATACACTATTAATTATTAATTCCAGAGAAAGGAAACAATTGTTAAACATAACAATACAGTCCTAAAGGTTATTTTTGTTTAAAATGTTCTAACTGTTTTATGTAGTTGTCCTTCCTCCCAAAGGTAACAGTCTGCTAAAACATGTAACATACTCTAAGTTACAATAACAACTGTACTACACATAAAGCATTTGGAATTAACTAATTATTGTATTCTATAAAATATATTTAAAAATACTAAAGAGAAGGACAACCTAAATGTAATATTTTAAACATTTCTAAGTTCAGTCTTTTCATAATATTTATTATACTAACATCATCCTGTTATTTTATTGAACAGAGCATACACATACATTTTCCTAATTAAAAGTGAAAGAACAAAAAGAGAAAAAAAACCCTATCTAGGAAGAAAAAAAAAAATAGAGGCATAATTACCAGATTCTATCACTATAACAATGCAATACCTTCTATTTTAACCAACCCATTACAATAGCATTTCCTACCTGTACAGCTGTACATTTCTTATACCCATACGGAAGCCATTTACCCTCCAAATAAGTCCAGGAAGCTTTGTTTTAATTCCAAACAGTTTCCCCCACAGCTCGCTATAGTCCTTCCTGCTTGCTGCTGAGCTTGTTTTCTTATTTTGAATTTGCGATAGGGGAAACTCATTTCGCTGGACGGACCTCCTGATGCTACGTTGAAATCAGTCCCCTGCATCCTCCAAAGGACTTCCTGTTACCGCGCTGCGGGCTTGTTTACACTCATAGGAGCCATAAATCTTCGAAAACGTCGGGACATGCTGGAATTTCGAGATAAGGATGTAATCACTAGTTTCCCAGTGCCTGGTAGAAAAAAAAGAACAAACAAAGAGTTATAAAGCCTCGGATAGTCGTAGTTATGGAGTCCCAGTCTGTCTGATGCTGAAAGAAAACCTGGAAGCTTTGATCAAACTTCTGAAGGAGGCAATGCTTTGAAAAGCTTCAAAAAGGTAGGTTTTGCTTCTTTTTTAGTGTTTATTGAATATTTAATACCATCCACTGTGAAAATTAGTTATTTGGATACTTCATTTGAAATCTGATGTTTTTTTCAATCAAAAACTTGCAATATGGAGCTAGCATTTGCCTGGATTGTCTTATTTGTATTGGTAAGTCCTGTGTCATGGAAATTTTGTTATTTTGCCAGATGATAGATCCACCATTCTTTTTAATAGTTAGCAGTATTTTTGCTAGCATCTTGATAATCTCAGAATTTTATGTAGACTGGTCTAGGTGCATTTGAAGCAAATGATTCTCTGATAGCTCTATGTGCTCTTTCTTATAACAATCTGTTTAACACTATCAGAGTCCTTTGAACAGTGTTTCAAGTATTTGCATTACATGGTAGCATTCCAGATCATTGTACTGAATTGTTTCTGAATTCCTCTGATTATTATATTATTCTGTCTGGATCTTGCTTCCAGGTCTAAAATTTTATTTTGGTATGATTTGGGATGTCTGCATCATGAGAGTCTGTTTATTTCGTAGTTAAGCATAATTATTTTATCCTCGCTTTCAGCTATTCTGGTTTCTGATTTATCCATCCTTTCCAAAATCTGATTACATGTGCGCTAAACGTAGCATTTGTGTTGATAAATCTTTTAAGGCTTTTTGAATAGGGTAAAGCAGTGCTGATTTAATTTCTCCATGCTGACCGGTTGGTCTGGTTTGTTTGTTATTCCTGTTTTTACAGTCTCCCTTTGTGTGTAACTGTTTTCTGTCTTTAAAAAGCTTCTTTTTCCGGAGATTGCAAAGGCAGATAGTTTAGTTTTTTAGAATAGATTTATATGTTTTGTCTTCTTTTGACATTTTGACACTGTAAACGATTTATACCCAGATGTAAGGTTTCAGCTGAGAGATGTGTACCTTTGTTTGTTGCTCTGTTCTGTTCAGGAAGTCAGGCTGACCATCAATTCCAATCCTGCTGTTAGAAAATATTTTTTCTCTATTTTCCCTTCTCAGAAGCGAAGATAGATGTTAGTACTTTAGTTATTGCTGCCAATTAGCATATAAAAGCTGTAGTTTTGCAGTGTTTAAAGAACGGCGGCCATCTTTGAATCCAGATGTAGCATTTCTAACAGAACTGAGTCAGACATGGCTTTGTAAGTCAAGCAGAGACCACCTCTAAGTAGGCGATATGAGACTGAGAATAGCTGTATTTTTTTGAGTCTGTCCATATAGGACAAGTGTTTAAGGCCTAGGACCATCTTCGTGAAGTACTTTTGCAGCCTCTCCAGATGTTGCAGGTGTCTAGTGAGGCCAGATGTTGCAGGTGTCTAGTGAGGTGGAATGCCAGCCTGGGCATTGTAATCGGCGACTGGCCTAATGAGGGAAGAGTAGAGGGAGACAATGACCTCTTTCTTCCTCTGGATGCAAACCCTTAGTAATGAGGATGTGCCCCAACCACCCGGGAACTTTTCCCCTTTGAAAACCCTTTTTCAGTGGCCCCCAAAGTGGGTGGTTTTT
>NC_056744.1:1660030363-1660079164 GCF_019279795.1 Protopterus annectens
CTACCAACCTGTATGTACAGAAGCAAGTCCCTTGCCCACTCAGATAAGCTCGTGCCTTAACCATTCTTTATGCTTTCACACAAGCCTGCATCCTAGCCACTCCAAAGATAGGACTTTGTGCACATTCTGGATTGTGAGCAGTAAGAAGAGGCATGCCGAAGGTGGTGATCTAGATGTATCTCAACAACACTCTGGCATTCACATTTCAAATTCGATTCTACTACATAACCACTTCTTTTTCTTTACACAGGCTGAAGGACATTAAGCCGATATGCTGTCCACCTTTCAAGAAAATGGTTTGCCATGCCCACTTTAACAAATGTCTTGCTTCCTGGCCTAAAATATGCACAAACTTCCTGCATGGAACATTAATCAGTTTTTTCCTCTCTGCAAATGACATTTCCCAATCCTCATTTTTTTCTGTCCAGTTCTTAAACCCTGTCCAAGACTGTTCTGTGTATTCAGGTTTCTGTAACATAGAAAAGTATGTCATTTTGTACACTGTATTTTTCAACATCTTTTGCATTGTTTTGCCACATGCTAACCCTGATGCTCTGTGGCAGTTGGCTGCAGCCCTTCTGATTTTAACATTCATCTCCTTATTCAGATTATAAACTTTGAGACCTAAGTATTCCCATTGTAGACCTTAGTGACAATTCTGCTTAACTAGGTTAATGGCAGCTGATGTATAGTAGTAATTTTAGATTGTCACCAGGAACCTGAGCATGACTGATTGTAGAACATGTATGCAGAGATCCTCATCTGAAAGCTATAGCCAAGCATTTTCATTCCTGGATCATTAACGTCAAACAAGACAGGACTAACATGAAAGTTCACAAAATACACAAACACTCACACAGACAAACAAGTAAATGCTCAGCTAATTCCCACTATAATGTATTCAGTGTAAACAAAGAGAAGTAAAAAATAAAATAAAAAAGCTGAAGATCGCATACAAAGGTAAATAACTGTCTAGCCACAAAACAGTTAAATAGCACACTTGTCAAATTAAAAGTTGCACTTACCTTTAGTACCCAGCAGCTATCAGAGTCTTCTGGCAGTATTCTTCTGCAAACATGACACTTTCCAAGGAATTCCTTCAAAAAATGTAGCCATGCATCCACTACCCATGTGACAAAGCACGTCTCAACAAGACTTTTTACCTTTCGTAACAGTCTCGTAAAAATTTTACTAAACTGTCCTCCAGCTTTTTACCATGACTATGAATTCTCATTTGATCCAAAAACCCTGCAAGTTGTTCAGAACATGCCCCTTCTGCAAAGCCATACCCCAGCCAGTAATGGAATCTTCACCACTTTTCATAAAATGGAATTACATTCCCTTCATTGTGAAGGAATAACAGAATGGGAATCTATCAGACATGAAGAATGAACCTCTGTTTCCAGTGTCTCATTAATGTGAATGGGGACATTTTCACCTCTTTTAACTGACTTGCCAAAATGAATGGAGAAGTTTTCACTTCCTTTCACACCTAGAATTGTCTCAGCCTCTGAAAATATTTGTTTCTATTGAATATTCAAGTTATTAATGAACTCCACAACTGCTGAGACTCCGTTTATACTAAGTCACTACATTCATATAATATCACTATCCTTACCATAAAGTACAACATTTCTTGAAAACTATGCCATTATTCTTATATCAATCATAAAATGTTAATTAAAATGTAGATAATAACATAGTGTGCTGAAAATGAAAATTCTGTGTGGAGACTGAGATGTAAATTGGCAACAACATTTTGAAGTGGCCCTGTGTACGGTTGCATAGACCTTCTGCCAGTAACAGTACTGATTTGCAAATGAGTACATTTCTGTAGGATCCATACAGGTTATTGCATGTTATTTGTCATTTAGTAACAGATGGCAAATGGGATCATATGATCATAGGAGGCTACTAGCCTAACAGCTCCAAGGCCCTTACAAGACTAGCCAAGTTCAACCCATCTTCCCAAGTGAGTCTGGTTCAAGCAGACACTAAAATCAGCACCTACTGTCCCTGTCCAAGAGGGATACAGGTGGAACCCCCTGGGGTGAATTTCCAGTTACCCATCCAATCATCCAAACTCTGTGTAAATAGGGCCATGTAAATAGGGAGCTATTACAGGAAAGAAGCAAAAGTTAAACCATTTTTCTTTACTAACTGATTTTCTAAATTAAATTGTATGACTAATGTAGCTCTCATCTAGTAGCTTCAGTGAAAGCATGCATACTAATTAGTTGATCAGTACTGGTCTGCATTCCAAAGTCATCTAAAATTGGAAGGTTTGTATCATAAACTACAAACTTCCCCCCTTACTTTTACCATTCCTAATCAACCAAAACAAAAAGGAAAGCTAATGTCCTCCATAGTCTTAGGCCTATCTAAAGCATTCAATATTGTCTGTCATCAAAAACTCCTTGCTGAACGATCCTCCATCAAACTAAGTCTTTCGTCACTATCTTGATTCCATAGATATCTAACTGGTTGGCAGCAAACAGTTAAATGAGAATGAGGTTTTTCCTCTTCTCCTACCAGTCACTGTAGGGGTCCCTCATGGCTTGATTTTGGGACCACTCCTATTCAGTATTTTTACTAACAAACTGCAATACCATCTTGCCTCAATTGTAAAATACAGAGATGATTCTACACTCATCTGCTCAGCATAAACCCTACGAAAACTTCCAAAAAATAACAAGTTGTTTCTATGCTGATGATCCTGGCAAATAAACTCACATGTGCTACTTAATCCTAACAAAACTAAGCTAATGCATTTTACACCAACAAGTTTACAAATCTAACATTCTCCTTTCATATCTGCTCATCCAACTATACCAAAGCTCCAACAGTACCTGAAACAAAACGGCTTGGTGTGCTAACTGATGATAAACTGAAGTTTGACCAACTCAGGTTATCAAACAGACACATGAAATTAGGATCCCTATATAGAATCAAACTGTATCTTACCAACTGCACCAATCAATATCTAGAATTCAACTTATCTATCCACTGTTAAACATTTCCCCAATTTTTGATACTTGCAAAAGAAATATCAAAACCAGACACGTGCTATAATAAAACAGACAAATTTGCAACAAATACGTCAGACAGATCCCATCACCGCATTGCAATAGAGTAACTTAGCTGGGTACAATAAGCCCATTACTTAACATATTCCAAAATAATCACTGCCCACAAACTTGTACACCTTCCAGAAAACTGCCCTGCACTCCAAAATTTACTGCAATTTTATTCCAATAGTGGAGACCTATGATCATCAAACAAAGTCTTCTTGTTAGTTACCAAATCCAATAACAGCACCAGTGACTCTACTCCAACTACATCTTCAACATTTTTAACTCTGTTCCTCATCCTTTCATCACTGCAGAAAAACATCACATTTCAAACATTAACTTAAATAGCATCTAAACAAGAACTGGTTATGAACCTGTTCCAATCCTGGCTAAATTCATCCTATGTTCCACTTTTACTCATGGTCACTAAGAAATAATTTCTCTTAGCACCATGCAACTTTAACATCCCCCAATTCCTGTCTTCACTTCCTTTTTCCCCTTCTAAGATACCCACTATCTACACATTTCTCTTTAGTCCTATACCTTCCATATTACTGTCTATACACACATCCTTCTTTCACAAAATACTTTCTTACACCTTAATCCCCTCTTACCTACACCTTTACTTTTCCTCATTCATAGAGGAGGTGCAGGATGGAGGAATAATGCTAATCCCTAAAGACAGAAATAGAGTAAACCAAAATAAACCAATATACAACTCCAGTCTTTATCACTTCCTTATCTTCCTGGTGAGCACCACCAGACTCTTATTTTTGGACATGTTATGATTTCATTAAATAATTCTTCAATCTATCCACACATCAAAGCATTACATGCATTTCTCACAATTTCAACCCAACCCCCAAAATGCCTCCCACCCTTCTACTTTTACAAAAATCACAATGCATACAAATTACACCTCTGCTAGAAGAAATTCTTCTAGACTCTCTCTCTGATCCTCATACTATCTACCCTTGGTTTCATTACCACTGTAGAGATTTCATAGTCACCCCTTTAAAACACATTTACAATGTCAGAGGAGATGGTGTTAGTTGTAAGACTATCTGGAAATCTGCATTTGTTGGACTCGTACCAAAAGATTATAAGCCCTTCTCAGGGTCTCAGTTCCTTCCCATCTCAATACTGCCTAATCCTTGAAATATCATTTACAACCAACTCCCCACTTATCTTCACAAATACCATTTACTTTCTCAGAAGAATCATGGCTTTTTGACAGGCAGACGTACCGTGACTGCTCTCTGGGCATTCGCTGATTAGATATTCACTAATTAGGGTACTAATCTATTCTGAGTCTTTGACCTGGTTGATCACTCCATCCTATTTTATAGATATTGGTGTATGCTCTGAATCTATCTACCCAATGTTTCAAAGATTTTCTGACTAACCAAATAATTAGTTAAAATTGGGCCTGCTTTATCAGATATAACCTTCAGTCTTTCAGGGGTTCCTCAAAGATCAATTTTTTCACCAATAGCATTCTTCCATTTTATAAATAAATTGCACCTTGACCGATTTCATCTACAACTTCTCCTCTTCACTGATAATGTGGTTAGCTGTGGAAACCACTCTTCTCATAATATCATCCAAAAATCAACCTGAAGCTGACATTCCACAAATAAACAACAGGCTTTATTCTAAATAAAAACAAAAATTACTTTTCAATCCTAAAGGAAAAAAAAACTGCTATTTGGCACAAAGAAAAGTCTCCCTAAAGCCATATGCCCATGTCCCCATCAAAGATCAAGATGGGAACACAACTGAACCCACCACATCATGTTGATACCTTAGCATTTGGATTGACTAGTCTTTCAGCTTCCAAGACCACATTCAAAAAGTCAGATCCAAAGTCAGCTGCATTCTATTCATGGCCCAAAAGATATCTAATTTCCTTTTGCAATTTGCTAGAGCAGCCTTAGGCAAAGGTGTCCTGCTTGCATGGCTAGAATACGGACTACCCATATTTGCCATTGCTTTACATGCACACACACACAAACACACACACGCACGCAGACACAAACACACACACAAGCACACACACAAAAAAAACTTTCATCTTACAATCTCTTTCTAAGAAAATCTGCTGTTTCGTCACCAGTTTCTTTTGGTGTCAACATTACTGCAATATCTTGGAAATGGCATACTGGCTATGCATTCCAGGAAGAGAGACAAGCTCCTCCTTAACTCCCTGCTCTTTAAGTTCCTACCAAAAAAACACCATCACTCCTAGCTATGAGACTAATTACATCCAACTCGCACTACAACCTCAGAAGCTAGTCCACTAATGGCCCTACTCTCATAACTCCATCCACTAAACCTCATTCTTCAATCCAGAGAGTCTTTCTTCTTGCACCTAAATTGTGGCAGTCATTACTACCTGCTCTTACATTGGTTCATAGATATGTACTAGGTCACAGATATGTACTAGGAGAACAATATCTAGGAGAACAATCACTATGACCTTTACAAGCCTAGTCATGCTTTTCTTGTGATCCTTAACCTGATGTTGCATGTCATGTGCTGACAGCATCAACATTCATTACCATGAAAGGGCTACTATAGTTCTCTGCAGTGTGACCAGGTGAATGGCCATGGCTTCCAAGTAGACTGATTTTGGCAGAGCTCCCAGGCAGTTTTCTAAACAAAGAAAACATCTTTCCTTTTTTTCATATATAAAGTGACTGCCAGGACTGCCTGACTGAAGACTGTTATGAGGGTCACAGTATAATATGGATGTTTGGTACAATTTTGCCAGGGCCATGTCTGATGCTGTCAGCACACCCCAATCTGGTGAGCAGTGCTGGCAGCACTTCAGTGACCTGAGAAGGTGCCATCTTGACCTTCAACACCAATGGGAAAAAATGTCAAAGAGAAGGCCCCTGAGATGTAAGGATGCCAGGTGTATCATTGTCCTACAGTTTCCCCTGCAGATATTTGTAATATTACTGGCCATCTGTTTAATGACTGTTGTATTTATTGTTTAGCAGCTCGGAAGGAAATAATAGAGAACTTGTTCCAGTTATGGGGGAGAATGGAGTGGCTGTCCAGGCAAGGGATGGGTATAATGCCATCTCCTGCTGTGTAGTAGTCTGTTTCAGTACTACAACTTAGATGTGATCATTGTTGGAGTTTATATGATCATTAGTTAAAACCCATGTATTAGTGTAAAAACTGCAGGTAACTTCTTACCACTGCCATACAGCTATTTTAAATATCAGTAAAAGTTATGTAACAATTTGATATTTTAGTGCAGCTTGGGTATGACAGCTGCTATAGTATGTATAGCTAGAAGTGAATCTTTTCTGTCTAATTTGTAAACCCACTACAACAACCCCTTTAAATAATAGACTGCCTTGTACACCCACATGCAGAATATACATGCTCGTTACATACACACAGTATTTATTTGTAGTGAGATGACCAGCTCTGTCTTCTGACTGAAATACAGGGTAGTTGTTACATCCCTGAGTTGTGCACATTGTCCCGAGTATATGTGGGGTGTGGTTGTATAGGGGACTGGTGGATGGGAGCAGTCAGGGGGGTTAGTCTGTGTGTGTATATTTGCTTGGGGTAAATGGGTGCATCATATCAGAGGTATTGGAGAAGGCTAGAGACCTATGTTGGGGGGATGGGCCCCTTGGTGGCATATTTCCCAAGCATCACTGCAACAGATGTCCATGTTGCTCATGCCTTCACTTAGCATAATCTTGACATTTTTGCTATAGTCATGTTATATGAGTGGATCTGTAGCAAATAACCTTACAGTGCTTGCAGAGCACCTGCTGATAGCTTTGTCTGTTGCACATGGCTGCTTCTTTGCCAGTGGTATAACACAGTGGGTACCCTCATAGGGTTATTGAGTTGCCACTGCGCAAGTACACATGCAGTGCCTACAAACAGGGTAAACCACATTCTAGTTGCACAAGCAGGACAATTTTCTCTGTGGCAGCCCTGGCTGAGGGTGAAGAGAGGTAGATGATTTTAATCCTAACTTTTTGGATGCATTTCTGAAAGTTGACAGATTGGTCAAGCAAAATGCCTACATATCTACAAGTAGTTGTCTCTATATGGCTGTTGTGTTAGTCCATATGGCTGAGGAGCAGGGGGCTTTGGTACTTCGTATTTAGATTTACAAAATGTAGTGTGAACATGAAGCCCAAATGTATAACTTCAACAGAAGTTTTACACTAAGCTATTAATATGTTTTTATGTTTTTGCATTTCTATTAGACTGGTTTAACAAGTTTCATAGGGTTACTATTTTAGTTGATATTTCAAAATGAATGTATAATTTTTCAGTTCAGTATTATCCACACTAACTGGTATGTCCAATAGTCCCAAGTGTCTTTACACAAGAGCCACTCTAAAGCACTGACAGATCCACTGAATTTCTCAGAATCCCTCTAATATGCAAGTAAAAATAGAAAGAATTGGATCTCTGACTGGTTGAGGGAGCTTTTTAGCAGCTTGCTTACTTTAGCCCCTACCAAGAGTACAAGATATAACCACACTTTCACATAAAACATTACTATAAATAAATGCACTAAATACATAGTTTCTAGTTATTCATCACCCCAGCACATACATGACTGCATTAACTGTTTTGATTACTAAAAATATACAACTAAAAACAAACATTCTGTTACATGTAAGATCTAGTATTCATCTTACGAATGCATCCAATGAGGTCCAGTCAGTGTCTTCTTCTTCTTTCGGCTGCTCCCGTTAGGGGTCACCACAGCGGATAATCTGTTTCCATTTCTTCCTGTCCTCTGCATCTTGCTCTGTCACACCAATCACCAATGGTGATGGACAGGTTGACAGACGAGATCAGACAGGAGTCCCCGTGAACTATGATGTTTACAGATGACATTGTGATCTGTAGAGAGAGAGTAGGGAACAGGTGGAGGAGACCCTGGAGAGATGGAGATATGCTCAAGAGAGAAGAGGAATGAAGGTCAGCAGGACTAAGACAGAATATATGTGTGTGAATGAGAGGGAGGATAGAGGAATGGTGAGGATGCAGGGAGTAGAGGTGGCAAAGTTGGATGAGTTTAAATACTTGGGATCAACAGTTCAGAGTAATAGTGAGTGTGGAAGAGAGGTGAAGAAGAGAGTACAGGCAGGATGGAGTGGGTGGAGAAGAGTGTCAGGAGTGATTTGTGACAGACGAGTACCAGTAAGAGTGAAAGGAAGGTCTACAAGAGGGTAGTGAGACCAGCTATGTTATATGGGTGGGAGACATTGGCATTGACAAAAAGGCAGGAGTCAGACCTGGATGTGGCAGAGTTAAAGATGTTAAGATTTGCCCTGGGTGTGACGAGGGTGGACAGGATTAGGAATAAGTATATTAGAGGGTCAGCCCAGGTTGGAAGGTTTAGAGACAAAGCCAGAGAGGCAAGATTACGTTGGTTTGGACATGTGCTGAGGAGGGATGCAGAGTATATTGGGAGAAAGATGCTAAGGATAAAGCTGCCAGGTAACAGGAAAAGAGGAAGGCCTAAGATGAGGTTTATGGATGTGGTGAGTGAGTGAAGTCCAGTCAGTGTAAAAGCATTTAAATCCTGGGTTTTGGCAGCTGGTACAATATACTTTATGCTCTTTCATTTTGAGCCATTGATACAAGGATTACACAACAAATCAGACAATGTATCAGCTTTTGGAGTGCTTCTCTAGACTAACAGTTGTGCTGATCAGATGTCCCGTTATGAAAATAAAAGCTCTGAGCACTTCATCACACTCCAAGCCATACCACAGGGAAACACCGTTACACAGAACAATGGCTTGCTTTATTGCTAATGAATAGTTCACAAATTGCATTTCTCTATGTATTCAGAGCGATCAATGTAGAATGTGAATGCAAGGTATCAGCACCTCTTCATAGGCTAAATATTCTTAATAGGCCAGCACAGAATAATCTCCCACTGTAAGCAACATTCACACCTGATAATTCAGAAAAACAAATGCTTGGTAAGCCGTTTTACCCCATCAACCCTCAACATACAGACCAAAGAATGAAAACATGCTGCTGCATAATAATTATCAAGTCACTTTGTCTATCAAATATGGCATGAGGGTATTTGTAAATAGAGAGACTGAATCCATACAAACATGTTATATATATTACACATACATGGAGAAAATGAGCGGTTTATAAAGGAATTTGTAAATAAATGGGACAAGTGTGGTACTGCTGCTACTAGAATGGAAAGAGGCTCATTGGTTAACATGGACAGATAATTTATTCTATAAGCAGAGACTCTGTCAGACCAAATAGGCCTCATTTACTGTTGAGATCTATATTTGTTTGCATAAATACGGAAAGGAGATGAAGAAATTATGCAGACAGCTCATAATCAAACAGTTTTAAGGCATGACGGAGACATCCATGAAAAAAAAAAAAGCTGAAACTGTGGTTGATTGCACCATTAAACATTAAAGCAAGTGGAAAGTCTGGTTTAAACCCATTATAGAGAAATTACAATGCCTATGCATATGCCACATTACTCAGAGGATTCAAGTGATAAACGCAACTTAATTAATTTGAGGTGCATTGATACTGTTACAAAAGCAGTCTGTTTATTTTATTAAAAATACATATGTCAATATTTTATTATGCATGTTTTAAAGTAAGTATTATTTGGTAGTTCCTATGCAAGACTATTCCCCAGATTTAATAAACTCCATGTAGTAACAGTACAAGCCCTATGCGGAGTGTACCATGGCTGTGTCTGCAACTCCACCTTGGCAGCGTGCCTTGCATATTAATGAAGGCTCGCTACTGAGAGAGAGCAGTGTACATGGTTACTGAATCAGTGTAGGGGGTGTGTTAGAGTGCTCTGAGATGTGTAACACACCCCCTGCACTGTCAAAGTGCAGGACGGCACTAAAGTGTCCTCTGGACTCTTACATATAATTTTATGTATTTATCTCACAGAGTGGGTGTGTTACATTGTCCGTAACAGCCCCCTGTACTGTCAGAGTGCCATACAGCACTGAAATTAAATGTAAGAATGTGGTTGTCCATGTATTTTTTTTTTTATAAATTTATTTTATTTTGCATTTGCGCTGTGCAGCACTTAGCAATAAACACGTGCCAGACATCTAAAAACAGAAACCGGATACTTTTAATTTTTATGGAAAAGGTCAAGTTTAAGGTTTAAGCATAACTGAGCATGTTTGCATGCTGTGGCACTCAGCAGTGCTTAAACCTAACTGAGAGCTATATAGAACACTATTGCTCTGATCACCATATCCTCAAGTAGCCGAATGGTTAAGAGCGATGGCTTTGTGTGTAGTAGGTGCATGGTTCGAATAGTGGCAATTAAGCTTTTTACATGAGATAGGGAAATTATTTATATGTTTTTTTCATGTATACATTGAAATTTGTTAACTGGGTTAGTCCAGCTTGACTAGAAACCCATATTTAGTGGAGGCCCGAGTTACACACAAGTGTCCAACACATTAAAGTTACAGTACCAGATCAATGCAGTGAAATGCATATGTTTAGGAGATATAAAGTAAAATAGATGCACATAATAAGTAGTCATTAATGTACAAATACTTGCAATATTTTTATAGTCATTAATGTACAAATACTTGCAATATTTTTTTTTGTGTAAAAACTGTAGTTCCCCATAGCTAAGCAAAGCTAAGCAATGCTCAAACAAGACCTGTTTTAGCAGTACTTAGCAATGTGCAGCTCCACTTAGCTGGTTTGGGCAGTGCTTAGCACTCCTAGTTTAAGCAGTCCTCAGTTCAACTATGCAGGTTTACACATAGCTAAGCATTTGCCACTTAAAGCACTGCTAAACTAAGCTTAGCTGTTTTGTGCACTGCTAAGCGGAGCATAGCATTTTTAAAAATGGTCCATTGGCAGCAAAGGGTGGGAAAAATACCCTTATTTAAGCTGCACAGGTGGGATTACAGCCAGAACCTGTTGGAGTTTTATCACTGCAGGAGCTATGGCTGGAGTCGGAGAGGGAGCACACTTTCAGGTATAGAGCAGGGGCATGTTGAAGTCCAGGGTCATGGTTGGGCTCCTTGCCAAAGACCATGATGACAGACTACTGCAGGGCCAGTACCAGGGCTCTGAATACAAGTCAGAGGCCTGTGACCATCTGGCCTGTGACCTCCCCAATGCTACTGGAATCCCCAGCACTGATGATCAGATGTGTCATCATTATGATGACCTGAAGAGGAGGAATGGGGAACTCTTGGCCCAGTGGATCCAAGATGCTCGGGACCGCAATGCCCCAGAAGTTGGTAAGTACAGGCACCATTGCTTTACCAAATTCTAACATGAATATCTGATAGACAGGTACGCATAATGGTGTGTTCCCTTCCTACAGCTGTAGAAGAGAGGGCTCACAACATGGAGGCCCATGCCAGGTGCCTAGCAAGGATGTACTGAGATTGTGGGGAGTACAGATATATCTTGCACTATATAGTAATATAAATAAGAAAAAGTATAGTAGTAACTGTCAGTAGGTATGTTCTGTTCTGACTGCACTGCAATAACATTAGTAATGTGTAGGAATGACATGTGTATACTGTATTAATAGTAATGATCTGGTAATACAGTACACTGGCATTCTAAATGTGAAGGGAATAAATGACATCCATTCATGATCTACAGGAAATACAGTACTACTGCAATCAGAATTGTGAAGGAAATAAAGTGTTAGTATTGCATAGCTTCTGTAATAATAGCACATCTTCAATGCATGCATTATTTAAACTGGAGTACAATAAAGTTTGTCAAATGTATACCAGTGACTGTGTCATGTCACTCAATAAAGCTTTGTTCTGCCAATTGTGTGTATTCTAGTCTGTTTTTGAAGAAATCCAATGAAGTTTGGCTACTAAAGAACTGTTATGTTAAAGTGTACATGTGGAGCTGTACTACATTCTAGCGTGAACCTTGAATAGTAATGTGTAAGGTATTATACTGATTTTCCCTCAGGATTGTCTTGTGTTAACCTTTGCATTTCAGCTATATGCATTCCTGAATGTAGGTATGCTGATGCAGGCAAGTATGACACAGTAGTAGCTGTAGACTGGAAATATAGCATCTGCAAAAGTATATGGGTCAGGTAGGCATCCCAGCACCCTGATATGGTCTGTACAGATCACACATATTCCCATGCACTAGGGGTTGTGTACACCTGCATTCCAACTATTCAAACACACTTCACCTACCGTCTCTGTCATGTGTGAATCTCATGCATGCATGTTCAACTGTCACTGCAGTCTCCTGTGACACACTGATATTACCAGGTCCAACTTTGTCAACAGGTGAGCTCTAGGCACATAACAGTCAGCCAACACACAGCAGTGGCCCAGTAGCTTAGTGTGATAAGTAATACATATGTTGTTATTTTTTCCACACACAGACCAGGGTTTGAATCCAGGGACCGGTAGTAAGATTTATTTATAATAACACACAAGTAGTACTATTTATAGAAACACTCACATACTGGTAACAGATAATTCTTTACTTGTAAGTCCTGCATGGAGACTGACTGTAGTAGCTGTATGAAGGGTATACTAATGTCTACCATGCCTACAAATTACAGCAGAATAAGTATATCCTCCATGTACTATGCACAGTGCATGTCTTTCAAGTGTCACACTGTCACGGCTAGTGACCACTGTTGCCAATAACCATGGACACATATAAATCCAGTTGAAGTACGTCAGTAGCACACTCACACAACATCAGTGCAGGGTACACCTTGTTAGTCATACAGGTTACCCTGACATTTAAGAGTCACCTGTAGTTCTTACAGCTTGGCCCATACCATGCCATGCTGACAGCTTGAGAGGTATGTATGTGCTACAGAAGCTATAGGGCACATGTAGATGTAAAGTAAGGCAGATCTGTAGAGGATTCAGCAGTACTGTTCTGAAAAATATAGTCTCTACAGTTGTTAATGGAATGCCCCCCCCCCCCCCCCCAGCCATTACCTGCATCACAAATTATTATTCTTATACTACGGTATGGTTTCATTTCCAAATATGTTGTTCTCAAAACCTTATGTTGGGCTTTGTGTTTTATTATTAGTTATATATTTCAATGGTTGCATACTAACATACCTTTTTGAAATTCTACCATTGTTGGCCTTTTGCTGTAACTGTTACTGGCATGCTGTTATAATAATTACTGTTATTCCATTTATGCCTGTGTTTCATATGCTATGCAATTCTATTGTTTTGGGTTAACTGAATACCCATGCATGCTGTTATAACTAATGTTGAAATGTTTTGTTCATGACTAACCAATGCAGCTGGACAAACCTCAACACCATAGCACAAATGGGTATGCCGGTTCCAGCTGATCCACCTATCCCACCTTAGCTGGCCATGGCACCTGGTCCCAGCACGTCTGGGACCCAACTTGGAGCTGCTCCTTCTGTTGGTCCTGCAACCACCCTCAGGTGGAACTGCCTCTGGGGAAGGGGCCCATCCTCCTGGGCATGGGCACAGAGAGGAGACAGTCACCTGGAATCGGGTTTCAGGTATGGTGTGCAGGGACATCCAACATGAATTGGATGATAGACTGCGCCAGATCAAGGGCAGACTGGTGCACTTCGAGGGGCAGGCTGGTTGTCAGTGTTTTTCCCCTCATGTATAATACACCACCCCTGCCTGTCTGTCTGCAAAAGCAGCCTTTCCTACCCAACTTACCTCCCCAAACGTACCTACAAACCTTCCCCAACATCCCACTCTCACCATAAAAATTGGCATCTGTCCCAAAAAAAACTTTTGTCCCATACATAGGTCTCCATTTTGCACCCACATACACTGCCATGAATCAATTATTCATCAATTAATCAACAAAGTTATGTCACCCACACCCCTCCCTGTGAGGTGTGAGGCTCCAAATTCCTAAAACTCCACATCATCCACAGGTGTTGCTGCACTAGAAATGGAGAGCTATGGTTCTTTCCTACACCCATCTTGCACATCCCTAGCTGCCTTTCATATTGTTTTTTTCCCCTGCTTGCCCCCATTTTACCACTTTCCTGTCACCCCTTTTTTCTTTTCTTTTTTTTGAAAATAGTACAGGTTTAAGCGGGACTAAGCACTGCTTAGCATCGTGTCATGCAAACCTGCAGAAACCCATTAAAACTACTTAAAACTGCTGTAATGACCGTATCTGATTCAGACACTGTTCTGTCCAGCAATAAAATAACCAGCCCTGCCAAGTCTCAAATCCAGGACCCCCTGAGCTACAGTCAGAGCAACACACCCCTAGATCAACTCAGCTCTGGGAAGTTACTGCTGTTTTTGTAAATACATCATGCAGTACAGTGATGTAACATAAGGGAAAAAACATACCACTGCCAAGTATTGAACCCAGGACCCTCTGAACTACAGTTCAGTGCAATACACCAGTAGGCCAAACTCAACTCTATGGAATTACTGGTGTTTTTATGAAGATATCCTGATTACCAGTGACACTGCTTCTAAATATAATGTGATAAATGACAGCATACTTGGGCCTGTGATGCAGACACCGAACCAGTACACAGCCAAAGACACATTAATGCACTGACGGGAGGCATACGATATCAGGTACAGCTGACAACTGTACAGACTGTTGTCAAATGTCCACAGTTGTGTTACCTACTTATGGCATGGTTGTCAAACCTATTCTCTGCCCTGAAGTACTGCCAAGTCAGTGCAGATTGAAGGTTAGAAATGTATGACAGACAGGTCAGTGTCACGCGTCATAGCCATCCAAACACATGTGTTCATGCCAATCCTGTGTAATACACTGTAAATATCAGTCAAGTAGAAGGTAAAAATAACAAAGAAAGCCAATCCAAGGCAAAACTTCAAGCAGCACAAATGTTCAAGTCACAAGATGTCACAAGATGTAAAAACGTCGCCAATCCAATGTAGAATAAAAAGAGATTAAATTAAGTTCACGAACCAAACTTTAATACTCCACAACAACAGGGTTAAGCGCTTTCATCTGGAAACCCAGACTTCATCAGAACCCTGAATAAAACAAGCCAATCCCTTTTATACACAGATAAAATAAATGGCGCCAAAAAATCTTAAAGTGAACATTTCCATTAAGTACATTTTCTAAAATGTTAAAGGAAACATTTCCATTAAATGAATACATTATCTAAAAAATATATATGATTAACATATGTCTTACGACTGCACCTCCCATAATAATGACTCAGTAGCTCTATCTGTTACATTCCTAGCATGTCTGACATCTGGACACCCACAGTTCAGGGCCACAGTCCAGTCTGTTGCACAACTACATGCTTGTCAATACAATATAGAAATAACTGAGCCCTGCAATGTCCAGCAGAACTGGTTGCTGCTACCACAGTCACTTCCACCCACAGTAGCACGTCAAAGGCCTTTAGGGTGGAACACGTCACAAATATGAATACTTGTCCTAAATATCCCCTAATACTCTCTGGATGGCACTACTACTTACCATATGCACCAGAGGCACATGCCTCACCTGGACCGTTATGAGTACACTTACCCTGGCCATGCTGTGACACAAGAGCTGACACTGCTCCCTCATTGACATATACAGCTTACTGTCTCCCAATGTCCTCACAATCCCCAGTATGTCTCCTGGCCAGAATGCAGCATATGTGGCTTGCTACACATGCAGCAGTATGTTCAGCTACCTGCCTCAGACCTACCATACCTCCCAAACACCTAGGACAGGGCATCAACACAACACCCATACATAAAGGTTTGGGAGGAATGTTCAGGTGTCACAGTCTCCCCCTAGAAACATACACAGCTGTTAGACAAGCATCAACTACAGCAGCATGCACATTCAGATAAAAATGCTGCATGACACTCACATCTGCCTATCTCCTTACTGACCCCAACACACATTGTTAATCAATAACCTGCCACAGAATCAGAAAGTCTGTTAACAATGGCCAAACACAGCATTCAAAATTGTGGACATACCACATCAATTCAAACAGTGAACAGTATTTCTACCTACCCTCTGTGATGCTGTAGGTCCCAACACCTCGATAATGCCCTCCTCACAGGCCAGGAAAAGGGCCAAGGCCTTAATTACAGCACTGTGTTGCCATAACATTGGCTAATGGCAATGCAACCCAGCTGTTCTGGATGCTATTAGCAAGTGTGAGGCACAGATTGCCTGTGCACAGGCAATAACCTGTTCATGAGGATTACCTACAAAAGGAAAGTTGCTGCCTATGGTATACAGGTCTGTGACTTTCTTCATGAAGACAGACTGTGATTTTCAAGGAAAAATACCATTGTACTTCTGCTCACAAAGGAGTACAGCACTATACCAGGTATGTCATAGAATTAACCATGAAATGGAATGCAGATGGGGGCATGCGGTCATGGGAAATAGGAATTTCAACAGTAGGTCTCAAGAACATATCTTGAATGACATGTTGCTGTTAGTCTGCTATTCAGCATCTACAGTCTTTCCTTTTGGTTCTGTCTGAAGTGACATAGATTGCAGCCCTGGCCCCAGAGTCCCCTCAACAATGGTGAGGTCATGTGCAAATGCTACTGGATTGTGTTTTGTACAATAGTGACAGTAACTACTGGTGGAAACAGCTGGTATATCACATAATGTACTGTCAGTGAGCCCCTCTCAGTCTGTAAATGTCATACAGACTTAGTTCAAAGATTGTTCAGGTGTCTCTAACTGTTCCTGATGTACTCTGGCTAGGTCATTGTATATTTTATACCTGTCACATTGTCGCACAGCCACGGCTAGTATACCTGGTGACCTCCTGCAGCAAGACAGCAGGTTATAGGTAGTAGTAGTGGAGGGAGACAGGCTCCACCTCAGCAACAGTGTGCACATATTAGCATATAACGTAAGAGAATGAATACAATACCAGATATTAATGTACCACTGCTTCCGAGGGATCTGGCATCTCACAGACACATTCCCCACAATAAGGAGATACCCATTACATATTGTCCAACTGGTTTCCAGACATCCACATTTGTCTAGCATGGGGTCCACAGATATCAGGCACATGTACACATTCCGCAAACATTTGGGTACTGCAGATGTCGGACACCTATGAGGAGGAAAAGCCTACACCACATATGCACTGCTGTCAGTTACTGTGCAGCATAGATATTGCTGGAATGTCCACATGCAGTTGTAGTACCACTCGCATATTTGTGGGATGTTGGCTGTATGACATGGTAGTGTAATGTTGCCCAAAGGGGACACACCACAGTCGATGGCGGTGATGGGTGTGGACACAACACAGTCTGTCACAGCACACAGGCCATAACTTGTATACCTAGGGCCATATCCAACAACACTTCCAGTAGTATGTTCATGTCTGCACAAGCACATTTCCCCCAAAGATACCTTCAGTATTTTTCCATGCATGCCCAAGCAGTTCACTGTAACCAAATAGAACACTTCCCCCAATCATAGCTCTCAACCTCTGAGCACAAAAAATCCAGACGAACCAAAAATAGCGACAAATGTTAAATATTGTTCTTATAAACTTAGAAAATTGTTAGAATAAAGGGTATTGTGTTACCATGCATTTTCTGGATAATATGAAGTCTGAAACTCAAATGCCTGTCATTATATAGTGCATTTAATCCACACCAATTTTCCACAGGTCATAGCTTGCTATAGGTCCCCAACGATGTCCCAAGACTCACATTCCATGTTCCTAAACACCCTGGAGAATATTAGGGTCCAACATAACACTCTCATACTGGGCGACTTCAACTACTCCTAAATTAACTGCAAAAACTACTCATGTACCAATACACTTGCCCAACATTTCCTGGAATTCGTTAATTACAATGCCCTGGACCAGCTCGTTCTTACCCCCACTAGAGGTAGCAACATCCTTGACCTGGTTATTACTAACATGGGCGACCGTCGCTCTTCACCAATAGTCAACTCCTCCCTGGTTAGATCTGACCACAAACTAATCACCTTGAAAATCCACATCCCTTCCACCCCCCCAGCAAAGGTAATCACCATGAAAAACTTCTCCAAAGCTAACTTTTGACTCTGAAAAACAGAGGTGGCTAACTTCATGGCACCCATGCAAATGTAGAATAGTTGCATGACCATCGAATCATACACCAGTGCACTATATGAACACGTACACAAATGGATAGATCTCGCCATACCCAATAGAACCAAGACGTTCTCCCTCCAAAAAAAGAAAGCCAATCTGGTGGTCCCCTGCCATAAACAAACTCTACAACAGAAGGAAGAAACTGATGCGGAATAAGGTTAAACCTCAAGACTGGAAAAACTTCCTTATCAGCCTCAACAAAAAGTTCAGATCCCTTATCAAATCCTCTAAAGCTAGCTATGAAAACACCTGAAATAATTCCACCATTGCTTGACCAGGTATACACCAAACAAATCCAAAGAAAACCAAGTCAGTCCAAAAGGAAACCACAAAGCAGTGTTTTAATAAATCCAAGTAAAACAGAGAATGGTTAAGCACTTTAGTCTGTCAAATCAGACATCTTCAGAATCACACATATTAAACTCAAAGTTCTACTTAAAAACATTCAAAGAAACACGCCCCTCAAAAACAACCAATGCATTTAAAGAAACGTGCTTACAATAAATACAGGTACAGAATTAAGATAATTTGAAAATAGTTAAAACTAGTTAAAAACAATTACATTTCGAAAGCCCTTCTCTTTAATAAACTAGAAACAGAAATATTGTCATTTAACCCTGGTGGATACGCAGCATCAAATTTAAGCTGCCATTTCATTTCCTTCCCAAGTAATTCATTTTCCCAATCTCCACCAGTATCATGCAAAACCTGCTGTTCCAAAATTAAAAACACAAACTTATTAAAGTTTAAACAATATAATGAATGTCGAGCAAGTGCACTTTTATTATCCCTTCTTCTAATACTATAAATATACTGATAAATCCTTTGTTTAAGGGAATTATTAGTTTTACCAATATAAAATGCATTGCATGAGCAACAGGTAGCTAAATAAATAATTATTTTTGTGTTGCAGTTTACAAATGTACCCACATTCCATGTTTTGATCTTACTCACCATCTTTGTTAACATTAATATATGTACAATATGTACAATGTTCGCATTTTCTTGTAGTAAGGACCCCGTATGTGCACCCAGTATGTTCCAATATCACCTTAAAATTACTTCGTTTTTATAAGCAAAAGTCGGTCTGGAAATAAATAAGTGACAAATGTCACTACCAGCTTGTAATAAATTCCATTTGTTAGAAATAATTTTTTCAAAACATCTAGCTTCTACTGTATAATGCATAACCATATTGTTGACCTTAAATGGTTCAATTTCCCTAGTAGTGTCCAAACTTTGTAAATTAACTTGATGGCCAAGCCCAAACTTGATAATGGGAGCATATTTGTTTTGTCTACCCATCCAAATTTCATTGCCTATGGAGTCCAAGAGGTCAGGTGGATACCCCCTCTCCTTAAACATGTCCTTCACAAAATTAAATTCTCTCAGGCGATCCCTATTATCAGATGTCAGTCTAGAAACCCGGATCAATTGGCTTCCCACAATGCTTTTTTTCCCATGCATAGGATGGCAACTAGTTGTTGCATCTTTCGGCTTTTCCTGGTTAGGGGTCGCCACAGTGGAACTCCGGTCCACTAATGACTGGCAGTAGATTTTTACGTACCGACTTGCCAGGCCTGATGCACAACCTTCAACGAAGGTACGCCCATTCACACGTCTCCTCACAGAAGACACTTTAGCTGAGAATCGAACAGGACAACATATTACTGTGAGGCGACAACGCTACCGCAGCACCACCACCGCAGCTATAGGATGGCAACTAGTAAAATATAAATAAGCATTACAAAATGTTGGCTTCCTATATATTCTAGTTTTTAAAGTGCCATCATTTTGTTTAGAAAAATTGATGTCCAATTAGTCAATACTAGCTTTGTCTGCCACATAAGAAAATCTCAGAAAATCAGTACTCTCCTGCATGAAACTAATAAATTTGTCCACATCATCTTGTGTCCCCATCCAGATAAAAAACAAATTGTCCGGGTATCTATAATAAGTCAAACAAAACTTAAAAAATGCTGAACTAAACAATAAATGCAATTCCCACCATAACATAACAGCGTTGGCAAAGAGGGGGGCACAAGAAGCACCCATGGCCACCCCCTTGCATTGTCTGTAATATTCTCCCTCAAAGTATAAAAAAATATTATTCAACACCAAATCCATAAAAGAAACCAACATTTCTTGATCAGCTGTACTAAATCCACTATGGGATAATAAAATATTCTTAAACCATTCAAGACCCAGTTCCTGTGGTATAACAGTATATAAACTGTGTACATCACATGCAACTAATAGCGCCTCTTGGGGAACAATAACCATTTGTAATTTGTTTAACAGATCCCATGAGTCCTTAAGTATATGTGTACCGGACGTGAACAAAAATTTCAATTTAGTGTCGATATATTTTACCAGGGGTTCAGTAATAGACCCTCTGGATGCCACAATCGGGCAGAGGGGTGGGTCTAGCTTGTTAGAATGGCTTTTAGGTAGCTATGAAAACAGAATTGCAGCAGATAATAAAGACAACCACAAGGCCTTCTATAGTTGTGTAAAAAATCTCCACGGCAATACCCAGATCTGCTCTTGCTACTGCACAATGGTACCTCCTATACCAATCCAACAGATATTGCCAATATACTGGCCAACAGATTCAGTGCCAACTTTACCCCTCTCCCCCCCAAAGGACCAATAGATTGCCAGGCACCTAGTATCACTGCTGCACAGGTTAAAACAGCACTGTCCAAGGCCAAAAATACAGTTTCTATGGGACTTGACAATATCCCTGGCTGTGTTCTACATGAACTACAGAGTGAACTGGCACCACACCTGTGTTCCCTGTTCAATCACAGCCTCACCTCAGGCTTTGTCCCTACCAAATGGTGCTCTGCTACAGTCATCCCTCTCCACAAAGGAGGACCAACTACAGACCCCAGGAGATATCGCCCCATTCGCCTGATGAGTCTGATATACAAAGCTATGGAATGCATCATTATGGACCTAATAAACAAGGATATAGGGAATCTCTAAATTCTGGATCCCACACAGATTGGCTTTGTGAAGGGTAGATCATACCTGCTCAACCTGGTCGACTTCTTTGACTCAGTCACCAGAGCTGTGAATGAAGGCAAGGTGGTTCATACAGCCTACCTTCATCTGGCCAAAGCCTTTGATACCGTTCCCCACTCAGAAATCATAGAAAGACTAACTAAGCTAGGCGTCAACCCCTATATCACTAGGTGGGTTGCAAACTGGCTCACGGATAGAACCCACAGTGTGAAAGTAGCTAACTCCAAGTCAGACTGCTGACCAGTCATGAGTGGAGTCCCACAGGGTTCAGTCCTGGGTCCTGTCCTGTTTGGTATCTACTTCTCTGAAGTCCAGGCCAACATGAAGGGACTCTGGCTGACAAAGTTCGCAGACGATTGCAAGTTGGGAGCCATTATCAAATGTTGACAGGCCTCACCGAGACCAACAACTGGTGTCAGAACCATGGCCTTAAGCTCAATGCCAAAAACTGTGTCTTCATCCCCTTTGGGAAAAAACTTGGTTCACTTGAATTACCACATCGATGGTAGTCCACTGAACACAGAAGGCATTATAAGTGATCTGGGACCCCAGGGTGGCAAGTAATCTCTCTTTTGACCACCACATTGCCACTGCAGTCAGAAAGTCCTGTGTGGCACATCTCATTACTAAGGGTTTTGCATCCAGGAAGAAAGAGGTCATTGTCTCCCTCTACTCTTCCCTCATTAGGCCAGTCATCAAGTACAATGCCCCATTTGGCATTCCACCTCACTAGACACCTGCAACATCTGGCCTCACTAGACACCTGCAACATCTGGAGAGGCTGCAAAAGTACTTCACGAAGATGATCCTAGGCCTTAAATACTTGTCCTATATGGACAGACTCAAAAAAATACAGCTATTCTCAGTCTCATATCGCCTACTTAGAGGTGATCTCCATGTCTGACTCAGCTCTGTTAGAAAAGCTACATCTGGATTCAAAGATGGCCGCCATTCTTTAAACACTGCAAAACTACAGCTCTCCAGATATCAGAAACAAAAATCAACCCTGTGGATATATCATAAGATTTTATATGCTAACTGGCAGCAATAACTAAAGTACTAACATCTATCTTCGCTTCTGAGAAGGAAAAATAGAGAAAAAATATTTTCTAACAGCAGGATTGGAATTGATGGTCAGCCTGACTCTGAACAGAACAGAGCAACAAACAAAGGAAATACACATCTCTCAGCTGAAACCTTACATCTGGTATAAATACGTTTACAGTGTATCAAAATGTCAAAAGAAGACAAAACTATGGAAATCACAACTTCTAAAACTAAACTATCTGCCTTGCAATCTCCGGAAAAAGAAGCTTTTTTTTAAAAGACAGAAAACGGTTACACAAAGGGAGACTGTAAAAACAGGAATAACAAACAAACCAGACCAACCGGTCAGCATGGAGGAAATTAAATCAGCACTGTTACCTATTCAAGAAGCCTTAAAAGATTTATCAACACAAATGCTTACGTTTAGCGCCACATGTAATCAGATTTTGGAAAGGATGGATAAATCAGAAACCAGAATAGCTGAAAGTGAGGATAAAATAATTATGCTTACGAAATAAACAGACTGTCATGATGCAGACATCCAAATCATGCAAAATAAAATTTTAGACCTGGAAGCAAGATCCAGACGGAATAATATAATAATCAGAGGAATTCCAGAAACAATTCAGTACAATATCTGAATGCTACCATAATGCAAATACTTGAAACACTGTTCAAGGACTCTGATAGTTTTAAACAGATTGTTATAGAAAGAGCACATAGAGCTATCAGAGAATCATTTGCTTCAAATGCACCTAGACCAGTCTACATCAAAATTCTGAATTATCAAGATGCTAGCAAAATACTGCTAACTATTAAAAAGAATGGTGGATCTATCATCTGGCAAAATAACAAAATTTCCATGACACAGGACTTACCAATACAAATAAGACAATCCAGGCAAATGCTAGCTCCATACTGCAAGTTTTTGATTGAAAAAAACATCAGATTTCAAATGAAGTATCCAAATACTTTAATTTTCACAGTGGATTGTATTAAATATTCAATAAACACTAAAAAAGAAGCAAAACCTACCTTTTTGAAGCTTTTCAAAGCATTGCCACCTTCAGAAGTTTGATCAAAGCTTCCAGGTTTTCTTTCAGCATCAGACAGACTGGGACTCCATAACTACGACTATCCGAGGCTTTATAACTCTTTGTTTGTTCTTTTTTTTCTACCAGGCCCTGGGAAACTAGTGATTACATCCTTATCTCGAAATTCCAGCATGTCCACGACGTTTTTCCGAAGATTTATGGCTCCTATGAGTGTAAACAAGCCACGAGGTAACAGGAAGTCCTTTGGAGGATGCAGGGGGACTGATTTCAACGTAGCACATCCAGGAGGTCCGTCCGCGAAATGGTTCCCCTATCGCAAATTCAAAATGAAGAAAACAAGCTCAGCAAGCAGGAAGGACTATAGCGAAGCTGTAGAAACTGTTTGGAATTAAAAACAAAGCTTCCTGGACTTATTTGGAGGGTAAATGGCTTCCGTATGGTATAAGGAAATGTACAGCTGTACAGGTAGGAAATGCTATTGTAATGGGTTGGTTAAAATAGAAGGGTATTGCATTGTATAGTGATAGAATCTGGTAATTATGCCTCTATTTTTTTTTTTTTTTTCTTCCTAGATAGGGTTTTTTTCTCTTTTGTTCTTTCACTTTTAATTAGGAAAATGTATGTGTATGCTCTGTTCAATAAAATAACAGGATGATGTTAGTATAATAAATGTTATGAAAGACTGAACTTGAAATGTTTAAAATGTTACATTTAGGTTGTCCTTCTCTTTAGTATTTTTAAATATATTTTATAGAGATACAATTAGTTGGTCAAATGCTTTGTGTAGTACAGTTGTTATTGTAACTTAGAGTATGTTACATGTTTTAGCAGACTGTTACCTTTGGAGAAGGACAACTACATAAAACAGTTAGAACATTTAAACAAAAATAACCTTAGGACTGTATTGTTATGTTTAACAATTGTTTCCTTTCTCTGGAATTAATAATTAATAGTGTATATGACAAGAAGTTAAAATGTATTATTCTCATTGCTGAGTATTAATATTGTGAGCTATTAGTTAAACTGGATTTTCACACAACAATTAGTAAATGTGTTTGACTATATTAAGTATGTCCAGAACTGTAGTTAGGTAATTAGTAGTGTTTATTAGGGAATGTTTGGATTAAGCTTTGTAGATTTAGAGATAGTGGTTGTAGGTTTTTTGCATAAGGTTTTTGGGTTAATTTGTAGAGTTAGAAATTTAGATAAACAGAGATATTCAAAGGATGTGAAAAACCTATGTACATCCTGGTCCAGAGGAATAGTGGACAAGCACTGGGTAGCGATGGGATGTCAGATTTGCTTCCAAATAATCTATGGTATGTTAATACACTGTAATCTAAGGTTGTCTCTCAATAGTAGGAATAGGACTACATTTTTGAAGAGCTACAGATGTGGATAATAGAATCTTGGAATATTAAAGGACTCCAGAACATGAAAAAAAGGAAGCTATTTTTACATTTGTTTTTCAAATCAAAAGCAGACTTTATTTTATTGCAGGAAACTCATTTGACTAATGATCAGTGGGATATACTGAAGAATAAGAAATGGATTAGGGAGATAGTGGCGGAAGGGACAACGAACAGTGCAGGAGTGGCAATTATAATTAAAAACCGATACCAAGAAAAAATATTAGATGTCAAAATAAAGAAGGAAGGTGGTGTTTAGTGGTTCTGATATCTAAGTTCTATGATAAACCTATATTACTCATGAATATATATGCCCCCTCCACTAATCAGCACCATTTTATAACTTCACTTTACTCCATTTTACAACAATATAATAACTGTTATATATTAATGGGAGGTGACTGGAATTCGTATCAAGATCCCAAGTTGGACAAATTTGGTTCATCCAAAGCTTTTAATAAACAGGCAATGATAGCATTGAAGGAATTTAAAACTGATTTTAAACTATACGACCCATTTATACATACACACACACAAAAGAAAGCAGAGAATTTTACTTTCTACTCAAGCTGCCATAAAATGTGGTCGAGAATTGATTTTTTTTTTATTTCGGAAGTATTGATATCTGCTGACCCATGTGTTTCTACCCAAGCCAGACAATTATCGGACCACTCAAAGATTACACTAACACTAAACAATAATAATATGAGTAATAGGAGACTTCGAGGATACAATTGGTCTTTAAATCCATATTTACTAAGGAAAGAGGACATATTGAAAGAAGTTAAAGAGACACTTGAACAGTTACTTCATAACTTTCTTAAAAACAGACATCCAGTTGATATAGAATGGGCTACAACCAAAGCCCAAATAAGAGGGATTTTTCTTCAGAAAGCTACTTACTAGAAACAAATGCAAAATAAGGAACTATTAGACTTGGAAACCAAAATTAAGTCACTAGACCAGGAGTTAATGAGGAACTATAATAAACAAACAGAAATAGACTTATTAAAAAGTGTCAAAAAGAACTGTTTTTACTACATAATAGTAAACTGTCATTTTATGAACAGAGAAATTTAGTGAAATACGCGAATCATATTCAGACTCCCTCAAAAGCATTAGCACACATTATTAACCAAGCGAAATCAACATTATTAATATCAGAAATAAACTATAATAATAGAACATATACTAATAAGGCAGATATCATGAATACTTTTGAAAAAATATTTAATCAGGTATATGGTGATCAGCAGACAATTTTACCAGATAAAGTTAGGAAAGATTTCTTGCAGAAGATCATATTCCGAATATTGATAATGAGTCCCATAGGGATTTAATTAAACCAATTTCAGCGGAGGAGGTAGCAGAGATATTTAAAAGCTGAGACCACATAAAGCCCCAGGCCGGATGGATTGACCTCTGAATTTTATAAAATTTTTAATGAGATTCTGAGTAAAATACTTTCACAGACATTTAATTATATAATTCAAAATAAAATCAATGATCCTCACTTTAATGCTTCTAAGACTATTTTGATACCGAAAGAAAAAAGTGATGCTAAAAACCCAGATAATTACAGACCCATTTCACTATTGAACATAGACATGAAAATTATGACATCCATTCTGGCAAATAGACTGAAAAAGGTCACAAATTTATTAATATCAGAGGAACAGGCGGGATTTATGGATGGGAGACAGACCACTGATAATACATTAACGCTTCACACATTAATTTCATATGCCAAGTACAAAAATCAAAATATTTATGCACTCATAATTGATGCACAGAAAGCATTTGACAGAGTTAACTTGGTATACCTATTTGATATGTTATCATACTTTAATATACCTTCGGATTTCATTCTAACATTAAGGACAATATATAATAACGCATATACAAATATATTTATCAGTCAAGACTGCTCTAAAAGAATACAAATTAAAAATGGTACCCGTCAAGGGTGCCCATTATCTCCTATTTTGTTTAATCTTTATTTGGAACCATTATTTTTACACATTAAACAAAATGTTTTTTACAATCCTCCAACACTATATGGTATGAAAATAAATATGGCTGCTTTTGCAGACGATTTAAATATATATTGTACCACACCAGTGTCGGACACCGAGAAAATATTAAAAGCAATAGAAGACTTTGAGAAAATCTCTAATTATAAACTGAATTTTAAGAAATCCAAAATATTCCCATTAAAGACTTTTACACCTTTTTCATTGCTACCATTGATAGGACAAGTATTGACGGAAGAAAAAACGAAATATCTGGGTATTGTATTTTCAACTGATAATAAAGATTTTTTTATAAACAATGTTAAGTCAACTTGGGATCAGATAACATTGGATTTGAAAAGATGGAGTAAACTGAAACTACCAATGATGGCAAGAACTGCAATTATCAAAATGAATGTTCTTCCCAGAATATTATATATACTTAGAGCTACACAACTTAGAATCACGAGGAAATTTTTTAAACAGCTTCATATAGGACTAGGGAGATTTCTTTGGGAACCTAGGAAAACGAGGATAACATATGAGAAACTGATGGCTCCAAAGAATAGAGGTGGTTTAGATTTACCAGATTTTGAAACTTATTACTTGATAATTAATGCCAACAGGATCTTAAGGGTGATTCACTTTGATAGAGGCAGTCTGAAATGGGTGCCAAAATGGCTGGTCTTAACCTACAGACATGTAACTAAAGTGGGAATTAACTGTAAAGCTCTACCCTTTCTGAATAGAGGAACACTCAGTAAATATGACTTAATGGGACATATTAAAAGTTATGTAACTTCAATTCAAAATCTTTTTACCTCATTAAACCTACTAAAATATATGATGGTGTTTCAACCATTTCACAAGAACCCAAATTTAGTAATTGGGAATAAGTTGATAGACTTACAAAATTCCCCCTAATAAAGGATTTAATTGTATTGGATCTCTACCCCTTTCTTGGGGTATCAGTTCACGATATTTTAAAAGAGAAAAGTCTTCCTATTTCCTATATAATTATCATGAGACAACTTAAAGATCTGGCTATAAATTATTTTAATAACTTTGATTTTAATGAAGAGGAATTAAATATATGTCGTAATCTGTGGGAAGCTCTGATACAAGATAAAAAATATATAACTACTTCATATAAACTGAGAGATGAAATATAATAAACATATTCTCTTATCGAATTATTGGAGGGAAAAATTAATATTAGTTGACGACAGCAAGATCTTGGAAGCATTTAATCTAACATTAAAGTCCGTGTCCCTTCAGAAATTACTATTCACACAATTGATGATATTTAACAATGCCTACTATACCCGTCTTATTCTTCATAAATTTGACTCAAAGAACTCGCCTAAAATATCCATATTGTACAGACCAGACAGCTGACTTGTTTCACATGTTTTGGAGTTGCAAATGCATTTTTAAACTTTGGAATTCATTAAAACTTCAATTACAGAAAATGGGATACCAGCATTCAACACTCTCTTGGGAATTTATGATCCTACATATTCCTCCAGATAACTTAGATAAATCAAAAAAGATCATAATCATGAATATTTGTTTATTAATGAAACTATACATAGCTTCAAACTGGTTGAACCCGACTCAGACATCTTGGGAAAATTTCAGAATATTAGCAATCAGACACATATTAGCGCATAAATTGTTAATCAATGACCATAAGAAAAGTATAAATAATATAAAAATATGGGAGCAAATCTTCAATATTGTGTTGGCCTAGGGGTTCTTATCCACTATTACTTAGGACATATATTTATAAGACTGATTCAATCTTAGATTTGACATAGATCGTAACAATAATACAGACTGTTGACTTTTTCATGTTGTATTTCTTTTTTAATAATTTGTATTAATATATAATGTTTATGTAACTTTTGGAAGCAATCATGTATATATTGTATATATTTATAGTGTGTAGTTATGTAATTGAAAAACAATAAAAGACGGATTATTGAAAAAAAAAGAAATGCTACATCTAAAGAAATCCCAATCCCTCCGCAACACACAATCCAGGAGACCTCAACCTCATTACCACAAACGGAACATGCTGGAGGGACAGGTTCATATCTCAGAGACTGCCCATGCTATACAACAGACTTCCCATGCAGCTCACTGGCCTCACTGGCCCTCTTCAAGAGAAATATTGATGAGTGGATGGGAAATAGAAAATTCACCCAGACATTACTCCAGTGGCTCTACTCGACAGAGGCAATGGGAACTAATGTCGGGTGGCACAATGCCAGGGTAATCCTATGGGCTAGGCTTGTAAAGGCTCCAAAGCCATTAGCCTAGTACACACCTATGAACAAAATTTCAGCTAGCTGTGGTGGAAGTATCTCTCTTCATCACAACCTACAAGGAAAGAAAACGTCCATGAAAATGACCGCTGGCTCCTTACTGCTTCTCTAGTGAAGAGGCTAGAGATTGTTTGGAAGACCTATGGAGATCTGGTGCCTGGCTGTAATGAAATAAAAATAATTAAATAAATAAATACCTGCAAGAAGAAAACAAAGAATCCATGAAAATGGGACATTAGGAACAAATGTTGCAAAACATTACGTTTCCTTAGGGAATTAAAAAGAATCGTGTGACAGGTTACAAAGTAGAAAAAGAGTAGTGACTGGTGAAGACATTCCAGAGTAGATGTGGAAAAGAATTCTGCCACTTGTCCCTACAAAGCAGAACTCTGTACAGATTTGGCAATGCTTTGATCTGAGGCAAAGGACTACATTTAGAACTCCTAGTGCCCCTTTAAGCCCTGAGCACAACATATGTCTTCCCTAAAAGAAAATAGAATAAGACTGAAATTCTTTTTTTACTTGTGATTTTTTTCTTTAGTCCACAATTGTAATAAAAGGATAGGAAAATGCTCTAAAAGGAATCCCAGAGCATCTATAAGCCTATGGCTTCTTGGGCCCTGGCTATACAAGCTATTTCCTAAATTGTTATTACTGTACTGTCTTGGTCAGAACAGGAGTGTTGAAAGGATGTAAAGAAAACTAAAGGTTAACAGAAAAAGTGAATGTCTTTCCTTAATCATAATTTCTGTTCAAGCAATCACTGGATGAAATGGTTGTGTAAAAAAAAAAAAAAAAAAACTTTAACATGCAAGTCACAGCACATAGAAAGTTATGTCTTATTGAAAAAGCTGAAGAGCAAGGCAGAATGTGAGAAAAGGAAGAAAAAAGTAATGTGCATGGCATGGGGAGGCCAAGAGGGGGAGAAATTGAGGTGAGAACTGGAGTGAGTGTGGGGGTGGGAGTGGGGGGTTTTGAAACAGTAGGCCTAGGGCACCATTTCACTTAAATCCAGACCTATACACAGAGGTTTTGTACTATTATCATTGTTGCAGCTAAAGGCCAGTAACTGTAAATGTCCTTTTGTGAGATGGGCCAACATACCATGGTACACAGGCTTAATGTAATGCAAGCGCATTATACTTACAGGTCAGTCTGTGCGCACTACTCCTAAAATTTTGCAGCATGAACTACAAGGTTGCTTAGGAGGGGTGATAGTGACAGGGTGATACATGGACTGGAAAGTGCCTAGTGGGCCCCCAACTTGATATTTGCTGGGGGGGCCCAAAATGTTAACACCAGCCCTACATCTTATTAAACAGTTCACATCTCCATTTGTGTAGATGCCACAGTATTACAGGCATTAGTTTCTTTTTTATCCTGTGGCTAACCAGAGTTGCCAATGACTGCAAGCTGGGCATCAGTGTCCATTCTTCCATGAATATAGACACACTTCAGGGGCAGTCAATCCTTACAAAGCAACAGTGTACAGTGAAAGCATTTAAATGAAGTCTAAAAACTATAGCATTGTTATCGTTGAGAAACTCCACTCATCTACAGCTTGAAGCACAGCCAGCATCTACTCTGCATGCAGGTATGGTAGTCAGGGATCTTGGCACCTGGGTCAACAATTCCTTCATCTTTGCCCATTATCCTGCATCAGTTGTTAGGATATCCTTCTACCATGCATAACTGATTATCCAAGGTGTAGGTGAAAGTATATTATTGCCGCACTGTACACTGCACTAAATTAGAAAAAAAGCAATGCCTCTTTTAGTATATACCCAACTCAGACATATGCAGCTATAAAGGGACCAATGATTCCTGCTGTAAAAGATTAGTGGCATAAAAATCCTTAGCCGCTCAGAAAGACTAGATGTTCCATTTCTTATAGATTCCTGTGTGGAGATGTATGCCTAGCATTTCATGCTACTAAGGATCACACCCTGAACTGAGGATATGGACCTCTACCAACAAATAAATAAAACTCATTGAAGGGATAGGTGTCTTACCTGGAAATACCCCCAAATCTAAAATAAACTGCTTCTGCATGTTAAGCAGAGTGGCACCCTTACCTTCTTCATGACAAACCTTGATTGTTGGATGAGGACCTGCTAGTTTATCCACAGACTGACATGCTTTGCCCTCCTGGAAGTGGGGAGGTAATCTTGAGTGTGGTATTTGGCAAGGTGTTCATGGTCTTCAGATTTACTTGCCTTGTAGTTCCTATGATATTATGATGATCCAGTGATCCAAATTATTCTTATTGTCAGTTTTATAGTTTCCATACAGTATCATACCCATATTGGTAGTGTACAAGCTTTCAAATCTGAAAGCATTTTAAAAATATTACAATAATCTTCCATTTTTAACAACTTAAAGGAGAAACATGCTCAGTCATTCTCCATTTCATCAACTGCACAACTTGTCTAGTCTGTCATATTTTGTTTGACCCTTTACAGAAAGAAAATTTATCATCATCCTTTGTAATTCTCATACTACTGCAAATCTTCTGGCTTCTTTTTAATAGCTTATGTTTTAGTTCTCCTGCACTTCTCTCTATAGTTCAGTATAATCATTTTCTTTCATTATCTATTCAAAAGCAAGAGGTCGTGGTGGTGCTGCAGTTAGCATTGTCTCCTCACAGCAAGAGGTTCTCCAGTTCGATTCTCAGCTGGAGTGCCTTCTATGTGGAGTCTGCATGTCCTCCCTGCGGTCAAATGAGTTTTAAAGACATGCAGTGGGTGCGTGTGTGTGTGTACCTTCTGTGAAGGTTGGGTGCCTGGCTGGCAACTCGGCACTGTAAAAACTCCAGTGCCAATCAATCTGCAGACTGGTGATCCACTTAATGGGAGAAACTGAAAGGCAACTTTTCCCATTCAAAAGCAAACTACATCTTGTTAAGTGACAGTTTGTCAAAATTCAGTGCCTCTACCCCAGACTCAGAGTTCGCAGCAACCTATGTGGAACTGTTAACAGAAACCCTGTACAACCATGTACTGGCTGCACAGAGGCTGCTGTACCTACCAGAAGTAATCCAAAACACCAAAAAAAAAAACAAACAAAAAAAAAACACATTAGTAGAATTCTAACCTCAACAGAGTATATAGCAAAAGGAAAAGTCACAGCCAAAATCAGAAAAAGAAACTCTTATCATGCCAATAGCTCACTTGATTATACAGGAAGCTAAGAAAACTAATTATCTCCAGCAAAGCCAATTACACGGTCAGAATAGCTTCTCAGGCAAAGGACAACCACAAGGCCTTCAACAGCTATGTCCAAAACCTTAAAAGTAGCATGCAGAAATAGAGGAAATAGTACCAACTTCAGTGAGCAGAGTAACAGAGAATCTGCTGCTTGACAAATTCAGCTCTAACTTCACATCCACTACCTACCCTGACACCCACTAAGAAATCCCTGCTGACATAACCCCTCCAACCATCAGTGGGGAGCAGGTCATTCAGCCTCAAAATAGGCTACATATCGTGTGAATGGAGGACTGCAATGGTTATCCACTTCACAGGGGTGGTCCATCATCTGATCTGACAAACTACAGACTCATCAGTTTGACTAGTCTAATATGCAAATCCTTGGAAAGCATCATCATGGGAATGATCAACAAAGTCATTACCAACATATTGACATGGGACCTTTGTCAATGGAAGGTCTTGCCTACTTAAGATAGTAGATTTCTGTGATAGAGTCATTCAGGCAATATATGCAAGAAAAACTGTGCTATTGTGTACCTTAATCTGGTTAAGGCAATTGATACAATACCTCAGTCAGATATTGTTGACAGTGTCACCAAACTATATATACATGCGTACATAACGCACTGTTTTGCCTGTCAGGACCCAAGAAGTCAGGAATGGTGAGACCACCTCCACTAAGAGACAGGTTACCAGTAGAGTACCTCAGGGCGTAGTGCTGTGCCTGGTCCTGTTTGCCATCTACTCTGAAGTCAAGGTAAATGACAAGGGTCGCTGGCTCACCAAGTATACAGATGGCTGCAAATTGGGAGCTATCAAAGATTCCTCCATGACACAGCTTGCAAGAGGGTCTAACACATGAAAATGACTGGTGCTAAAGCCACAGATTAAAACTACATGCCAAGAAATGCATTATAGTGTCATTTGGGGAAGTGTCCACCCAGGTTAATTACTCCACAGATATCCCCAAGAGATGACCCACTAGTTAGGGATCTGTAAACATACGTAAACAACAATTTGGTCTTTGAATAATACATAACCATGGCAGTAAGAAAATCATTTTCTGTCACCAAACTTATAAGTAAGGGTATGGCATCCAGGTCCAAAGAAGTAATGGTATCACTTTACTCAGCTGTTATTAAACCCATCATTGAGTACAATGCCCACCTTGGCATGTATCCAGCAGGCATATTTGACACCTGGGGTGGCCACAGTGGTTCCTAACCATGTGAATACATTATCTTAAACAGATCAAACTAGGATCCTGTCTTTATATTCCATCTTTTATATGTTACTGAGAGGCGATCTATGCCTGGCATATAAGGCATCCTCAGATCCAGCTTTGATGGATCTTTTGTACATCCACAGAGCAAACAGCACCAGCTGTACTAGATCTAAGGACTTAAACTTTGGTTGGGGCATCAATAGAACATGCTGGTAAGATGGGTATGTGTTTCAAAGGATACCCACACTTCAGAATTGGCTTCACATCCATGTGAAGCAGAGTCCATCCCTAACCCTATTCAGACATAACCTTGACCATTGGATAAGAAATCATAAATTCACCCACTGTCTGACTCTCATGTCTCTGATGGACAGATGTCAACAATAGGCCTACATATTGTCTAACACACCTCTTCCCCCACTAAACCCTTAGCGGCCTTCTAAATAGTATACCACTCCAGACAGACTTCTAAGTTGTATGGGGACTCAATTGGTCTGGTTTGGGTTGTGTGGCTAGACTTATAAAGGCCCTGGTGGTTGCTAGCCTAATATATACCCATGAACCTATAAAATAAAACTTCCTAGATATTTTTCATTTTGTTTTAACATGCATAGAAAATGTACTAGTGCTGAACTTATGGGTTAACTAAAACATGTAGACCTTTATCCTTACTGTTGTTGAAAATTTCCACTTTTTTCCTGTATTCATTTGTCAGTGCCACATAATAGCAAATATTTATAAAAGCTTTATTTTTTCTAAAACAGGTAGAAACATACATACTCCGCAACCTATGCTAACTTTACCAGAATATAATAAATTATCACCTCCACCTTTCTCTATGCCAACTAAAAAATGTGCACAATCAGCACATTTGTTTATCTTTTGTACTGCATCTTTTCATTGTTATAAGAACACTGCTTGTTTTCCATATTTTATTATTGATGCATTTATTTCATTTATCTTATTATATTCTTGCACCGTCCATGGCTCGACAGGTAGCACACTTTCCTTTGTAGCACACTTCTCTTTAATGGCTAAGGGTTCTATTTCCATGTAAAGTGACTAGATTACTTGTACAATTGCTGACATTGTAATGCACAAAGACAAGAGTGCTGCTTTCATGAGTGTGCCATCCTTTAGATGAGACAGTAAATCCATGTCCCATCTACTTGAGTTGGTGATAGCTCAATGTATGTAGACGTTCCCATGGCACTTATTGCAAAAAAGAGTAGACAAAGTTACCTGCTGAAATAGGCCAATGCCCCACAGTAGTAGTATAAATCCCACTTCGTTTCTCCCCTGAATAGAGACTGCTAGCTTAGTGGGGCTAACTTGGTCAACAAAGGATAAATACATAATAGAAATAAATTCTTCCATAAATTACTGGTCTTCTGGCAAATCAGTTAGCACTGAAAGGGCTGGGAAGGGGAAGGAAAGAAAGGGGTCCAAACGGAGAGACGAAACGTCAGCAAGCAAAGGAGAGTAGTAGTGCTGAAACTCAATTCATCCTCAAGTCTTGGCGAGTACCTTCATGAGGTGAGCCCACAAAATCTCACCAAGGTGATACTGATATATAGACTGTATTTATATAGCATATATCACGGACAGAAGAAGGTCAAAAACTAAAAAAGATAGCTGTGTGCATAAGACCCAGTAAAAATAACTGCCCAGTCCTGGCAGACATACGGGTGCCAGGACTGAAAAGATGACAGTGTAGAATCCTCAAAATACGGAAACGTTACTACAATGGGACCAGACCAGACTTATGGGAAGGATGGCCCCCCTGTTGTAGAAGGAAATAGCAGTCCACAAAAATCAGAAAAACGGACAATCCACAGAAGACACAAAGATGATAAAGTGGAGTGTTGAAGATATGTATTGTTACTATTATGCAAAAAGCAGAGAATTTCTAGACACAAGATATATAAAACGATTAAGAGAGAGAGGGATTACAGGAAAGAAAAATACTTCCACCAGAAAAACTGTCAGAAGCTTCAAATAAAAATGTGTGTTGCTTAATACAACAGATTTGTGAAAAACAGTATATAGATAAATAAACCTTGATCCATTTGGAAAAAGAAGCATCTGAGGAAATGTGAAAATATAAGCAGCAAAACCAAGAAATATTTGAAAAGTACAGAAAAGAAATATGGACAGGTGAAAGAAAGAGAGATTCTATATGGTATGCAAAGGAGAAATCCACATTATTTGATGTACAGAAGCAGCCCCAAAGATATTTGAAGAGAAATACAGGCAAAGGCATCCGGATATGGAAAATTTCACATTAAAAAAATAATAGCACAAAGATGGAATGTAGAAAAGAAGATTAGTAAAGTAGAAGTTAAAAAAAAATAGAAGGTGAAGTTATGGAGTGCCTGTGAAGTGAAGTGGAGTGAGTCCCAAAGTAGGGAGAAACAGGAATATCAGGAAACTTCTGAAGAAGAAATATGGACATGGGAAAGAAAGAGAGATTTAATATGGTGTAATATTTATGCAAAGGAGAAAGCAAAACTAACCAATACAAAAAGAGCAACACCAAAGATATTTGAAGAAAAACATAGGCAAAGGAATCTCATGGAAACTTTTACAATACAAAAAAAAATAAATAAATAAGACGACAAAGAGGAAAAGTAGGAAAAACAATTAGTAATGGAGATGTTAAAGAAATAAAAACTGAGTTTATGGAGTACCTGCAAAGTGAAGGATTCAGTGTAGATAATCTAATTCAGAAAGCACCACAACAGGATAGAGTAATAGATATCCAAATTAAGGGAAAGCCAGTGGAACAGGAAGCAATTGGTCAGGTGCCATATGAAGATAATTTGGAGCCTTCCACTGGAAACCAGTATAAACGTTCATGTGAAGCTAGACAGCAAGGAAAGAAACAGGAAACTGTGGAAACTCTGATGCAGTTTATGTTGAGGAGTGACAGGCCAGTAAGTTCCCAAAAAAACGGAGCAACAAATGGCACAGGATGAAATGGAATAGAATGTGCCAGAGGAAGATGCTACAGAACTTTTTACAGAATGCCCACATGAATTGGAAAACAAGGGATGTGCCCTAAGTTTGGAAGAAAATGAGTTAAGAGAAGAGTTGCTTGATTTAATAGACATAGATATATGAAGATCAATGAAATAAACAGACTGCAGAAGGTTAATAAAACCCAAAAGTCAGAAGTCTGATGAAACAAATGAACACAGTAATTAGGACTGTCCATGTGATATAACAGAAGTAAACAGAATATGTTACTGTGCAGCTAAATTAATAACTGATAAAGTTCTATCACAAGATTACAGGGTAGCGTGGGAAAGGAAGGGGAGAAATTGAATAACATAATGGAAATATCAAATAGAGAAAACTATAAAGCAATTAAGACAAGAAGTGTCACTTGTTAGAAGAATATAGAAGAGGGAACAGATCAACAAAAATACTAAGAAAGACAGATGTGATAAAAACAATGCGCAGTATTAGATCTATCATGCACTAACGCAAATAACCAACTAAAAATTTCAACACAGGTGCAAAAACTTAGAAGATATGAAGATAAATATAAAGGAAAAGTACAAAATAAGCAATTTATTGATGACCCAAAAAAGTTCTATAGAGAATTGGGAAATAAGGTAAAAGGAATTGAAAGACCACCAAAAAAGAAGAAATCGATACATTTTGGAGAAGTATCTATGAATATCCTGTGGAATATAACAAAGATGCTAAATGGATAGAAAAAAAAGAATAAGAGGTTTAAATGTACAGTATATGAAATGAGATGAAGTAACAGCCAGAGAGATTGAAACAGAAAAGAAGAAAAGCCCCTAATTGGAAAACCCCAGGCCCAGATGCAGTACCTAACTTTTGGCTGAAAGTATTAACATCTTTGCACGAAGATTTAGCCATGAATGAGAACTATTTATAGGCATACCCCGAACACCGACCTGGTTAACAACAGGAAAAACAATGCTCCTACTTAAGAGTGAACCTGCAAGCTACCCTAAAAAATTATAAGCCAACAACTTGCCTTTCGACAATATATAAACTATACACGGGAATTGATGGCGACAGAGTTTATAGTCATTTAGAAGAAAACTCAATTATGGCAATAGAACAAAAGGGCATATCAGCGTCAAGCATGAATGGAAATCAAACCAGAAGTAGATAAAAATCTGGCAACAACTGAGTGTGCCAAAAAACAAAAGAAAGGATATAAGGGGAAGGACCAGATGAGAAGGCAAGAAATGTGGAAAATGCATAAATATAGTTGCAGGTATAGAAAACATCTGGAAGAACCTCATGTTGATCAGGAGCAAACACAGAAATGGTTAAGGAGAGGTGAATTCAAACCAAGAGATGAAAGGTTTATATTGGCAGCCCAAAATAGTGGGCTACAGACATGTTGGTTTACAAAGTCCATTGAACATGTGGGAGAAACAGACAAATGCAGGTTTTGTAAAACTGAACTGGAAACAGTCGCACACCTTGTTGCTGGTTGTGACATACTAATGGCAGAAGGACTGTATACTAAAAGGCATAATAATGTGGAAAGACTGTTGCACTGGGGACTGTGCAAACATTATGGTATTAAAGTGTCTGAAAAACACTGGAAACATGAGCCGGAAAGCATCATAGAAAATTATGAAGTTTATATCACATTGGATCACCCATTACCAACAATTCAAAAGATAGATTCTAGAAAACCAGACATAGCGATCCAGGAAAAGAAGACCAAAGTAGCATTGATCATTGAAATCACCATACTCAGTGACTACATTGTGTTGTGTACAGAGAGACACGGTGTCATAAAATATCAGGATTTGCAGGCAGAAACGTGAATGATGTGGAAGAAAGATGCACATACAGTTCCAACACTAGTAGGAGCAACGGGTCTTATAAAAAAAAAAAAAAAAAAAAAAAGTCTACAATCGTAATTAAATACGCTGCCAATCCATATAACTCCATAAGAATTGCAGGAGTCATTACTGGGCATATTGCGGGTGCTGCGAAAAGCACTTTTGTCTGACATCAAAGAGTGAAACAATACTAATTTCATGAACTTTAATCGTACTTTGACTTAGAAATGGGATCCATGCTCATCATGGTATTAGAAACCCAAGAGATTTGGAGAAATTTAAAAAGACTAAATAATGACAGATATTGAGTTTCAAGCATATATCCTTCATACAAATGCATGCAATTGCATAACCTATTATTTTATCAAAGATGACCATAAATGGATAAAAAATCAAAACAGAAAATATGTTTGGAACTGTAGCAAGCCCATTTTATATTTCTGGCAAAAGGGCTAGCTACAGTTATAATATGATACACTGGATACAGTAATGGTGGTGCTTGGTAGCGTTTGTAACAGTAAGGCGTTGTCCTGTTCGGTTCTCAGCTAGAGCCGTCTTCTGTGTGGGACATGCATGAATGGGGCGTACCTTCTTCAGAAGGTTGTGCATCAGAGCTGGCAACTCGGCACGTAAAAATCTACTGCCAATCATTAGCGGACCGGAGTTCCGCTGTGGCGAACCCTAACAGGGAAAAGCCGAAAGACACAACAACACTGGATACAGGAAGCAGTTCAGAGATTCTTACATGATTGCAAATGTAAAGAAAAAAAATGATGTGTTTGAAACTTTGCTACAATTACATTCCAACACTGTAAGCCTTTCAGTGCAATTGACATGACCAGATTACCTCTCAACCATGCAAATTTTCACCTCAATATGTGTGGTCTCTTTCTTATACAATTATTGGTTTTCTGGCAAATCAAGGAATATTGAAGGGACTAAATAATAGACATCTGGGCTTCAGGCTGCACACCCTTTCTAAAAAGGAATACTAATAAATAACCTGTTATGACCAGAAACGGTTAAAAAAAGAAAGAAAGCAGAAAAGATTTGTTTGTGACTGTAGCAAGCCTATTTTACATTTCTTGCAAAGGGCTTGCTACAGTTATGCTCGGACACATTGAGCACTTTACCACTTTTTACATCAATGCAAATATTTAAAAAAAAAAACCACAGAAATGATCTCTTTGTAACTTTAGCAGGCCCTTTCCCTGAAATGTAAAATATGACTTGCTATAGTTACATTACAAAAGTGTAAGCACTACTGGCATGACCAGATTACATCTCAGCCGTTCAGATTTTCTTCTCATATGCATGCTCTTCTTGGTAAGATTGTTTCTTTTTTGGCAAATCAGCTAGCAATGAAGGGACAAAATGATCACAGATATTTGAGTCACAAGCTGCACATCCGTCATAAAAATGCATGCTAATGCATAACCTGTTATTCAAACATAAATGGATAAAAATGCAATTATCTGTGTACAACTGTAGCAAGCCAGTTTTACATTTCTGGCAAAGGACTTGCTACAGTTCTGTTCCGATACATTGGATAAAGTAAGCATTGTGGCGCTTTAGCGCTTCTCACTTGACCGCAAATATTGAAATAAAAACGAATGAAACTATCATTCTGTAACTTTTCCCTTCCTTACAACCCGAGGTACTGAAGTTTTTCAAAAAGATCATTCATTGCGATTCCTAAAAAAGGTAACTGCAATGAACAATTGTTCTGAAAAGGGGGAAAAGATGTTAAATACTGCTCTCATACACACAGAAAGTTAATAGAATAACAAGATTGCTGTTATTGTGGGTGCTAATGGATGCCATTACAGAGTGACTTCAGACCTCAGATGTTTGACAGTGGATAGGTCTGCTCCGTGAAGTTTTGTCACCACCATCCTGGGCTACTTGCTACTTCATCCATGAAGTCTCCGTGATGGTGAGGACAAAAGCGCATACACTTTTACTTTTAAGTGCTTAGCAATTGATTTTTGCATAAAACTCTGCTGTTTATAATGACTGTTCATTGTGGTTTATTTCTATAGAGACCACAATGAAGGCCCAAAAATGAGTACAGATTTTAAATATTACTCTTATAACCTTAGAGAATTGTTATGAGCTTAGATTTTTTTGAAGGATACAGAGTCTGAAAGTCAAACATGTTATCACGCTGACTTTAAGGGACACTACGTAAGAAAAACACAATGAATGATCGTTCGGAAAAAAAAAACAATGTTACTGTAAGGAGCAGTTTGCACTTATAACCATCCTACTGAAAGTACATCTGAAATAAAATAAGTTAAACTATTGATGATACAAGTGAAAAGATGAATTGAACAGGGGAAAACGTATTACATGGGAACAAATATCTGATTAAATTGTGACAGGAACGTAAACTGAAATGATAGTTGACAGTGGGAGGCAAAAGAAGACTGGAATTTACAAAATACAGGAAATTTACAAGAAAATTACACTGTGGGTGGGAATGAGAGTGACGTAGATAAAGTGGGCGTTACTTTTGTTACTTGTAGTTAGACCCGAATTTTAGAGACTGGGATTGTCCCTTTAAAGGCAGCATTGGCCAAGGCTACAAAATTAGTATCTCCAATTTTAACACGTCCCTTTGTGTTACAGGCAGCAGCTGGACCCAACACACTCTCTGTTGTGCTTTTACAGGAGTAGCCTCATGGCTCTGATGCTAAAATGAAAAAGACTTTACATTCTTCAGTAAAAAAATGACATGTTGAGAGGGGATATCACCTGTGCATTCAGCAACTTTTGGCCATTTACTGGGGTTTAAAACAAACTAAATACTTGACAGCTTTTTCCAAAGACATTACAGTACAGACACCACATTATGCCATACAGGCTTTGGTAAATGAGACTCAGTTAAATAAAATGATTGATGACGTCAGTCAAGCAGTGTTTGCAAAATGGTTGGCATTATTTAGTGTCAAGCAAATTACAGTAAAGGCAGGAGATAAGTATTACTTTCTAACTTCATGGAATATAAAGGATTTTTTTTTTTCAGACAGTGCATACGTAGTTAATTCTCTGCAGCTGCATATGTCTACATGGGCAAGGAGAGGGTTTGTTAAGAACATGGGCAAACCACTCAAGCAAGCTTCTATGTTACAGACTATTTAAAATTTAGTTCACAGTCAGTTCCTTGTGGGTTACTACAGTATTTTAAAGGTAAAAGCTCATCAGAAAGCTACAAATTAATTTTTTCAGTTAAATAACTATGCAGATCAGATGGCCAAAAAAGGCAGTCAGGGAAGGAATGCAACTGTATTCTACAGAACACCTTTCTGGTGTACCAGATAAAACTACTGCAGTACATGCATTGCAGACATTTTCAGCTCAAAATTTGCAACATGATTTGCTGCAGATCCAAACTAAGTTTGGACTGAAAGAAGAATTAGAGAAATATACTCTTGTAGGAGACAGTCCAGGGCAATATTATGCAAAATGTTTTGAAGACAGTTCTAGTCTTCCTTATATTCTGTACCAACAGGCATGACAGTTAGTGAAGTTTAATCATCAGGTAATGGGACATTTGGGCACATAAAAGTTATGGCCTATTGTAAAGAACAAGTACTGGCATCCACAGTGAAAGAAAATCTGTGATTTAGTGCATGCTGGATGCTTAATATGTTTGCAGGTTAATGCTCAATTAAAAAAGCCACAGTTACTAAATGTAACTCCAGGAAAGCCACGGTGGTACAGCGGTAGCATTGCCTCACAGCAACAGGTTCTCCTGTTCGATTCTCAGCTGGAGTGCCTTCTGTGTTGAGTCTGCATGTCCTCCCAGCGGTCGAGTGGCCACCGAAAGACATGCGTGAATGGGCGTGCCTTCTCTGAAGGTTGGGCATCGGGCTGGCAATTCAGCACCATAAAAATCGACTGCCAATCATTAGCGGACCAGAGTTCCGCTGTGGTGACCCCTAACCGGGAAAAGCCGAAAAGACAAACAACAACAACTAAATGTAACTCCAGCGGATGGACCTTGGGTATACCATCCAAATTGACATCGTCCCCAGCTAAAGGTGGATACAAGTATATGTACTAATACCACAGTCATTACAGGCAGCATACATTAGGCATATGCTCTATCAATATTAACAGGTAAACCTACTCTGTTCATACAGACCATTTTGTTAAAATCCCATCTACCTGTAAAAAGGTAGACAGACAGTATCAAAAGGTTGCAGTACATTTTAACATTACATTCCCAGACACAGGCAAATGCCAATACAAAAGAGCTTAGTATAATACTCTGCAAGGAGGCCTAGGCACAGGCATTAGAGTTATTAATGCAGCTAATATTAAAATTCTAGCTAATTGTTTACAAACTGTGGGGGAAGATACCCCTCAGACTGTACATTTACAAGCATCTTGGAATCCAGAGATATGAAAGGTACGCCTGCAGAATATAAACTACCAGCAGCAATTTTTAAACAATTATGATGCTATTTAGTTACATCAGTTGAAATCTGATGGCAACATGACAGTTTTTGTACTGGACAAAATGCACTATGCAGTCTTTGTATGTAAAAATTCAAAAAACTAATGTACAAATTGAACTGATGTTACAGAATGAAAATGTGGGGCGACAATCGTTTCATAAATGGATTAAACTATATACTGAAGTAACATATTGTACTCTGCAATACTGAACAGGACAGTTTTCACATTATAATGTTACTGATACTACTGTTATGTGTCAATTTACGGTATTACCTATGACATTTCTTGTTCCAGAAGGACATGAGTATTGGTTGCCACAATTTGAAGGTAATCATATAGATATGAGAGGAAAAACACATAAAACTGAGTACTGTACACAGACTCAAAATGGATTAATTTGTGGACAGCATTCGCCTGTCTATGAACCATGCTTATTGCAGCATTCTGTTAATTTAAAATTACCTTTTGTAGGATGTTTATCACAGGTTGATTTCCTTAAATGGAATAACCAGAGCTATGTGTTTACTAAAACCATAGAAGTGAATACTTCCATAAATTGGAGTTATGATTTAATACGGCTTTCCAATATATCTGTATCTTTGGATAATTTAGGAATAATAATGAACAATACTAAGATTCTCAGAGAGTATTTGGAAAAAAAATATTCTGTATTATGAGGCATTGAGCATCATTGCAAAAAATAAATTACTTAGCTTGGCTAAAAAAAGACATCCTGTAGTAGTAGTTTTAGGCATTATAGTCATACTAACCATCTGGAATTGCTACCAAAGTTGTCATTTGCGAAAAATTTACAGAATCCAACAAATCATGATGGTTAACCTGGGTAAACTGGAAAAGATTTCAATTTGTGCAACTGAAGTCAAAAATGAACAATCATTTTCCGCCTTTTAATTTGAAAAGAGGGAATTGTGAGATTTGAAATATTCTGCTTTCAGCAGTGAACAAGTTAAAAATGGCTTTCAGTGGATTTGTCTGAAAATGTAAAATAAATACTCTGCTTTTCAGTGTAGTACAGAGTTAGGGTACTTGCGTATTATCGCAACCAGATTTCAGAATGGCCAGAAATCAAAGCGTTGCTGTGTAAATGTGTTTCTTAAACATGAAAGGCGTGTGTAAGCAAGTCAGTAATAGTAGTGGGTAACTGTGGGTATGAGTGCCGAGGAGGAACAATGGTCAATTTTTAGGATCCTGTGGGGTGTGTCATTTGTTCTGCGACCTGCACAGTGCTACACTTCTTCGCAATTCCAGCCTCAGCAAAGCCAAGTTAGTCCGGGACATACCATCTAACTGTTCATGGCCAGTAGCAACTACTAAGTGGCGGGACAGTGATACCTCACTGACTGCTCGGTTTCTCGGTAGTGGATCTCCTCGGCCAGGGGTGTCAGATGTAGCATGTGTAATGCCTTTTCATTGGGGTTACTGCTACATAATTCCCGAAACGACCATTTCATTGTCTGGGAAGGCAGTTGTTTTACCTTAAGATGACAGGTGCAGCAATAATGGAAACAGCCTTCCAGTTAAAAATGTACTGTCCATTTACACATGAAATATTATGTTCTTGTCTGCTTTAATAATACCTACACTTCTGGACACTTGACAGGTTTCACTGTGACCAAGCACATTCATGCCCCTGGAGAGACAGGAAAAAAAAGGATAGTAAATACGGAGACCCAGAAACAACAGCAGCTCATTCTAAACTCATTCCTCCCTTGTGCTCTGCTGTTTCCAAATAAAAGCTCATCCAGACTCTGCTACACTTTGCTGTGAAAGGTTAGTTTGCTTTTATTTTTTGTATTTTGTATTACTTTATTGCCTTTCTATATTTTGAATACTGTGGTTTGTTTTCTTTACCTTGTGTTTTACTTGCATTCTGCTTTAACAGTATATTAAAACTTCAAAAGAGACCACAGCTCTCTCTCTTCTGAGTCGGGCAGAATTTTTTCCCACCCTCCCACGCAGTTACAGTCATCTTGTTAAATACCACTGTTTTTCTAGTTGCCTGCCTCTTGTGTTAATCTGACCACATATCTCATTTCCTCTCTACTTTCACTGGCTTGTGCGAGTAATCACAAAATCATCATTTTTGAAATCCCTCCCCTTCAACAATTTAAATTTATTGGCCATCCTACTGTATTCCATAGTACCAGAATACAAAAGTGACCACCCCTTTCAACCCATCTTGCTGTTTTAAAAATAGTAACTCTCCACTAAACCTTAAATTTTTAAACAGGTAAAACTTAAGTTACCTACTTTCACATCTAACTTCTCTAGTGCACACTGCAGTGTGCATTTTTTTTTTCATTTTACCTTTAAGCATCCCTGTTACTAGCACTTTCTCTAATACCTGTTGGAAAGCACTAGGAAGCCTTAAACTGATACAAACACTCAACTCTCCTTGCTAATAAGGAGAAATTAATAGTAGGCACTAAACAGCCTATAATTGCAAAGTACATTGCTAAGATAAGGGAAAACAGATCCTGTACTTTACAAAAAAAAAAAAAAGTCACCAAACCAGGCATATCCAAGGGTCAGCTTCCAGTGATTTCTCCTGTCCACCTGGTGAATCTGGGCATACTGGGGCAATGCAGCAATTGCCTCATGTACACAGACAACCCTCTCCTCCTACCACCCAACAATACAACCTGTGAGAGATGCACTTACATAGCCAAAATGGAAGCAAAGCTCTCTCCACCCAAGATTGTGCTAGACAGTCAAGAGGAGAAGGTTAACACCCACACTACACCTCAAGCAACACATAGCCCTTCTGAACCCACACCACCAGCGCCTGCATATAGCAACACTAAATCCAAATATGCAGAGGCCATTAACTGTAACCTGCCCAAGCAACAAAGACCTCTGAAGCTGAAACGCAAACAAACACCAATCACAACCAAAGTGTTGCATAGTTCACAACACCAGTGTGCCACCCAGAAACAGCCCCCAAGGCAAGACAATGTACCTAACACTTTAATCATAGGTGTCTCTAGTCCAGCACACTGATGTCCCTCTCACCAGGTTGAAAAAGGAGAAAATTACAGTCAGCTGCCTGTTGGGTGCAAGGATCCGCCACATAACGCATGCACTCACTCCATAACAAGTACAAATATGACTCTGTCATTGTCCATGTTGGAGTGAATGACTTGAGATGTACCTCCCTGGACTACATGAAAAGAGACATGGAAGAGCTCTCAGATCATGTGGCCCAGGCAGGTATGACCCTAGCCCCGAGTAGCATCCTGTCTTCGCCCAGAATGATACCACAATACAAGGACAAAATGATTGACTTCAACAATTGGCTAAGCTTCTGGTGTCATTCAAAGGGGATCCGGTATCTGTCTGCCTGGGACGACATGATTAACAGACCACGATGCTTTGCCAGAGATTGTCTGCACCTGTCGCCCCTGGGATTCAGGTTGCTGGCTAAGGCTCTTGCCACCCCTATAGTGCCTTTTTTAGGCAAAGTTCAAAGGACAAAACCACCACCGTAACAGGTACAAGCATGCAAAATCTGAAGGTAATGCTACTCAATGCTAGAAGTCTAAACCTCAAAATACACTCTCTCGAGGCACTCCTAAAAATGGAGAACATCGATATCTGTGCAGTAACTGAGACCTGGTTCAAGGCTCCAGAGAGCACCCCTGCAATACCAGGCTATAACTCTTACCACACTTTTCGGCCACCAAACCAGGACTGAAACACTAAAGGTGGAGGAGTGTCAATATTCACCAAGGATATTCACACCACCAGGCTAGTTGCCCAACACAATGTGTCTGAAATTCTCCAGGTGCAACTAACACTAGGAAAGACTGCAATCCAAATTGTAACTTGTACAGATCCCCCACCATACCCCAAGATTTTCACTACACCTTTCTAAACATACTGGAAAATATTAAGATAGAACCAAACACCCTGATACTTGGTGATTTTAACTACCCTGCCATTAACTGGGAAAACTACTCATGTACCAACACCTTTGCCCAACGGTTCTTGGAATTCATAAATTCCAATGCCCTGGATCAACTAATCCATAGTCCCACCAGGGACTCCAATATCCTAGACTTGGTCATTACCAACATGAGAAATCGATGCTCCACACCTATGGTCACCCCCTCGTTAGTCAGGTCTGACCATAAGCTAATCACCCTTAACATCCACATCCCACCCCCACCCCCCAATAAGGAAACCTCCATAAAAAAAATTCTCCAAAGCCAACTTCAAGTGGTAAACTTCATGACACCCATGCAGATGGGAACTGAAAGTTCAACTGCTGAATCCTACACTAAGGCACTGTACAAGCACATCCACTCATGCATGAATTGTGCCATCCCAAACAGAACCAAGATGCTCTCATCCAAAAAAAGGAAGCCAATCTGGTGGTCCCCTGCCATAAACAAACTTTACAACAAAAGGAAGAAACTGTTGCAGAAAAGAAGAAAATCCCAGGATGCAAAAAACTCCCTTACCAGCCTCAGTAAGAAACTGAGATCCCTCAAAATCCTCCAAAGCTAGTTATGAAAATAAAATTGCCAAAGATTCCAAAGACAACCACAAGGCATTCTATAACTATGTCAAGAATCTAAATGGCAATGCTCAGATCTGCTTTCAGACTAAAAACAGAATGGCATTAAATATACTGATCCCAAGGATATTGCCAATATCCTGGCAGATCGATTCAGTGTCAACTTCACCCTCCTCTCACCCCTTAAATGGCCCATCTCAATACTGGAAGATTGCCAAATTCCGGTAATAACGGCCACACAAGTAAAAAAACGCACTCTTCAAAGCCAAGAATACAGCATCCATGGGACCAGATGACATCCTGGGCTGTGTACTACATGAACTACAATATGAATTGGCACCTCACCTAAGTGTCATGTTTAATCATAGCCTCACTCAGGTTTCGTGCCCACTGAGTGGTGCAGAGCTACAGTTATCCCACTCCACAAGGGGGGGATCCACCTTGGATCCCGGAAACTACCGTCCCATCAGTCTGACAAGCCTATCTGCAAGGCCATGGAGCATATTACCATGGAACTTATAAACAAAGACATTGGCAATCTTCAAACACTGGACCCCACCCAGTTTGGGTTCGTGAAGGGCCGATCTTGTCTCCTGAACCTGATTGACTTCTTCAAATCAGTCTCCAGAGCCATGGACAAAGGTAAGGTGGTCCACACAGCCTATCTAGACCTTGACAAGGCCTTTGACTCCATCCCCCACTCTGGAATCATAGATAAACTTACTAAGCTGGGCATTAATCCCTACATCACCCAATGCATTGCTAACTGAATTACTGATAGAACCCACACTGTAAAAGTAGCCGACTCCAAATCCAGCTCCAGACAAGTGACAAGTGGAGTACCTCAGGGTTCAGTCCTGGGACCGCTCTTGTTTGGCATCTGCATCTACTTCTCCGAAGTACAGGTCAACACTAAGGGACTCTGGCTAACAAAGTTCGCAGATAACTGCATACTGGGAGCCAATTACTGAATCCCCAAACGATGTGGATACTCTACAAAAGGGCCTTACAGAAACAGATGCTTGGTGCCAGAGCCATGGCTCAAGCTCAATGCCAAGAAATGTATAGTTATCCCCTTTGGGAAAAAACATGTATCCGTGAATTACCATATAGGTTGCAGTACACTAAATCCCGAAAGTGTGATAAGAGACTTAGGGACACAGGTGGACAGTGGTCTCACCTTCGATAACCACATCGCCACAACAGTCAGGAAATCCTTCTATGTGGCACACCTCATCACTAAGGGCTTTTCATCCAGAAAAAAGGAGGTCATTGTCCCACTGTACACATCCCTCATTAGACCCATTATAGAATATGACGCCCGTTTGGTATGTACCTCTCAAGACATCTGCAACAACTGGAAAGGCCGCAGAAATACCTCACTAAAAGAATCACAGGCCTAAAGCAGATGCCCTATGCTGGGCGCTAAACA